>NC_088424.1:36189221-36397298 GCF_034236695.1 Oncorhynchus nerka
AATAAAGGAAACGTGCAACAATTTCAATGATTGTGCTGAGTTACAGTTCATATAAGGAATTCAATCAACTAAAAATAAATTCATTAGGCCCTAATCTATGGATTTAACATGACTAGGCAGGGGCCTGGGAGGGCATAAGCCCACCCACTTTTGAGTCAGGCCAACCAACTGGGGACCCACATTGGCACTTTTGTGGGGGAAAACTCATTCCAGCCTAACATAATTCATTTTCCCCCACAAAGGGACTTAATTACAGACACCAATACTCATCCAATCCCCACAATCCTGCAGATGAGAAGCCCGATGTGGAGGTCCTGGGCTGGCACGTGGTCTGCGGTTTTGAGTCCGGTTGGACTTACTGCCAAATTCTCTAAAATTATGTTGGAGGTAGATTATGGTCGAAAAAATAATATTAGATTATCTGGGAACAGCTCTGGTGGACATTCCTACAGTCAGCATGCCAATTGCATGCTCCCTCAAAACTTGAGACATCTGTGGCATTGTGTTGTGTGACAAAACTGACCATTTTAGTGGCCTTTTATTGTCCCTAGCATAAGGTGCACCTGTGTAATGATCATTATAAATAATTATAAATCAATCCTAATATAACTTGGAATTTGACTGGTGTAAGACATACAGTATGGAGGAAGGACATTCTAGTAGAATAATCAAGTACCTTGACCTTTATCTCACTGAAAGAGAGGGGGGGGAACAAATGAAGTCATGGCACATGGCACATTTGACATGTTATGTTTTGTAATATTAAACATGTATCATATGTAACCCCTTCCAATAGGGTTAATAAAAACAGCTACAACAACAGCAAAAACATAAGCAATACAACAAGTCATCACAACTCTATCAGTTCACAGCCATGCAACTTGTGTGTTTCTGTTCAACCAAACAAGATTTTCTGGTTTATCTTCAAGAAGACTCTGTGTTCCAGAGAGATGGTTGTTTGTTTTCTCAAGTATGATGACAGTTGTCCACAAACAGAGAATATTCTCTGCACGATCGCTTGGGATGCAGGGGCACAAACCAGATCCAATGCCACAGGGCACAGCCATCCTTGTCTGCCATAATAACTGGAGAGTTTCCTCTGTAAACATGCCCCCCTTTATCTCCTCCAGATATTTCCACAGTTCACACAGGGCACTTAACGCCCTGCTAGGTTGACCCGCCAGCTGGACAGTGACCTCAGGGACAATCTGTGATGCGAGAAAGCAATATTTCTGAAGCACCGGTCGAGAATCTTGCTGGATTCATCGGGGTGACATCTTCCTGGAGTTTTACTGCTCCACAGCTGTACTCTGTTATTTAAATACAAAAGACTCTGCTTGCCTCATCAGTGGCTCCAACTTTGTTGAGCGAAATGCCCTTTGGTCTCACCAACGCCCCTGCCTTGTTCCAGGCTTTGGTGAACTACGTTCTTGACGACATGCTGAACCGGTTCGTCTTTGTCTTTCTTGAAGACATCCTCGTCTTCTCCCGCAGTGGTGGATTGGCCTCAGCATACGTCCAGGGTGCAGCTGCAACGCATCCTGGGGTTCGCCAACTTTTATTTCCGCTTTATCTGGGGTTACAGCACCCTGGCCTTCCCTCTGTCTGCCCTCACCTCTGCCATTGTTCCATTCACGTGGTCCACGGTCGCTGACCGGGCATTCCAGGACTTTAAACACCGCTTCACAACGGCTCCGATCTTGGTTCATCGGACCCTTCCCATCAGTTCGTAGTGGAGGCCAATGCTTTGGATGTCGGAGTAGGGGCTGTCCTGTCCCAACATTCTGCCCTGGACCTTAAGCTGCATCTCTGCGCCTTCTTCTCCCACCGCCTCAATGCCACAGAGAGGAATTACTGTGTGGGGAATCTCTCGCGGTGACGATGGCATTGGGGAAATGGAGGTACTGGCTCGATGGGGCAGAATATCCGTTCATTGTGTGGACCGACCACAAAAACCTGGAGTACCTCCGTACCGCCAAGCGCCTTAACTCCAGACAGGCGAGATGTGCCCTGCTGTTTACCCGGTTCAACGTTTCCCTCTCCTACCGGCAGGTTCCAAGAACGTCAAGCTGGATGCCCTGTCTCGCCGCTATTACCCCACGGCTACCACCCGAACCCATCCTTCCCACCTCGTGCCTGGTGAAGGAACTCAGCTGGGGTATCGGGAATCAGGTCCGGGAGGCGCATCGGTCCCAGCCAAACAGTTGGGGGGCCAGATAACCGGATGTTGGTGGCCTACCATAGTTCCCGCCATCGCCGCATTTGTTACCGCCTGCACGGTCTGTGCACGGAACAAGACACCTCGACAAGCTCTGGCTGGCCTCCCCCAACCTCTGCCGTCCCTCATTGTCCCTGGTCTCACATCTCCCTGGACTTTGTCATGGGTCTTCAACCGTCTGATGGTAACACTGCCATCCTGACCATGGTGCATCGCTTTTCCAATGCCGCCCACTTCATTCCTCTCCCCGAGTAACCCTCTGCCAAGGAGATTGCCCAACTCATGGTGCAGCACGTCTTCCGGATCCATGGACTGCCCATGGACATGGTCTCCGACCGCGGGCCTCAGTTCTCCTCCCAGTTCTGGTAGGCATTCTGCATCGGCCAGTCTGTCCTCTGGGTTCCACCTCCAGTCTAATGGCCTGTCGGAGCTAGCCAACCAGGACCTTGAGACACCTCTGCGCTGCTTGGGCTCTGCCAACCCCACCACCTGGAGCCAGCAGCTGGCATGGGTGGAATACGTCCGCAACACCCTTCACTGCTCTGCCACAGGCCTATCACCATTTGAGTGTCCCTGGGATATCAGACCCCGCTCCTCCCTGATCAGGAATAGGTCGGCAGCATACCTTCTGCCTAAATGATAAAGGTCTTACTCACACCGGCGGCGGAGAGTGTGATCCCACAGTCGTCCGGGAACACCTGATGCACTCATATATGTTTAAATGTTAGCATGTATGTTTCTCTTCAACTAGCCTTGAAGAGAGCATAGAAGTGATTTAGCTCATCTGGTAGGCTCGTGTCAGCGGGCAGCTCTCGGCTGTGCTTCCCTTTGTAGTCTGTAATAGTTTGCAAGCGCTGCCACATCCGACGAGCGTTGGAGCCGTTGTAGTAAGATTCGATCTTAGTCCTGTGATGCTTGCCCTGTTTGATTGTTCGTCGGAGGGCACAGCAGGATTTCTTATAATCTTCCGGGTTAGAATCTTGCTCCTTGAAAGTGGCAGCTCTACCCTTTAGCTCAGTGCGGATGTTGCCTGTAATCCATGGCTTCTGGGTGGGGTATGTACATGCAGCCACTGTGGGGACGACGTCATCAATGCACTTATTGATGAAGCCAGTGGCTGATGTGGTGTACTCCACAATGCCATCGGAAGAATCCCAGAACATATTCCAGTCTGTGCTAGCAAAACAGTCCTGTAGCTTATCTGCTTCATCTGCCCACATTTTATCCTGCAAGAGCAACAGAGTGGGAAAGAGAGGAAATACATCCTGCAAGAGCAACAGAGTGGGAAAGAGAGGAAATAAATCCTGCAATAGCAACAGAGTGGGAAAGACAGGAAATAAATGCTGTAAGAGCAACAGAGTGGGAAAGAGAGGAAATAAATGCTGCAAGAGCAACAGAGTGGGAAAGAGAGGAAATAAATGCTGCAAGAGCAACAGAGTGGGAAAGAGAGGAAATAAATCCTGCAAGAGCAACAGAGTGGGAAAGAGAGGAAATACATCCTGCAAGAGCAACAGAGTGGGAAAGAGAGGAAATAAATGCTGCAAGAGCAACAGAGTGGGAAAGAGAGGAAATAAATGCTGCAAGAGCAACAGAGTGGGAAAGAGAGGAAATACATCCTGCAAGAGCAACAGAGTGGGAAAGAGAGGAAATACATCCTGCAAGAGCAACAGAGTGGGAAAGAGAGGAAATAAATGCTGCAAGAGCAACAGAGTGGGAAAGAGAGGAAATACATCCTGCAAGAGCAACAGAGTGGGAAAGAGAGGAAATAAATGCTGCAAGAGCAAAGTGTCTCACCAAAAAGATGAGCCAAGGAAGTAGCCAGCTCTACTCTAACACATCTCCAATGCCTTGGCTGTTTCCTCTAATGGAGTTAGGCAACACTTCAACTCCTGTTGCTAGCAGTAGGGGGAGCCAGTCCATCTGTTTACAGCTCTTTTTTAAGACGGGGAAAACCAATAAACAGGGAATCCTGGTTTAACTTATTTTAGTGTAAATCCAGTCAATATGTGTGTTGTGTTGGTGTGAGCCTGTGAAGGCAAACTGTGAATGACAGACAGGCAGGCAGGGTGGATGTTGGTGTGACAGCAGAGGAAGAAGACTCAGCTATCTGACACATGGAACACAGCCTCAGCCTCCTGGCTCTGTTGCCTTGACAACCTCATCCAGCAGCAAAACTAAAGGGGTTTATGTATGAAACCCCGCTATGCCAATGCAAATATAGGCTCCCATCTGTTTTTGATAAACTAGATAAACTAATAGAGATGTGATGTATGGATGTACAACACATCCAAGGTAGCCTACCACCCTGCCTTGAAACCTCCAATAGCATCAAATAGCTTTAGTCCCTAAGGAGCTATTCTCCACAGGGCATCTGGAGGTGAAGATGCAGCTGGATCATGGTGCTTGAGGTTGAATAAGACCCAGGACAACCTCAGAGTAGTAACCAGTAACCACAGGGCAATAAAGTAAAGAATTCCCTCACAGGCTTACACTAGGTGTTCCAAACTGCATAGGCAGCCAATCGAGAGGAGCAGTGTTGGGTGGGTGAGTGAGTGATTCAATGTATGAGTCTGTCTGTCAATAACATAGGGCAGAGTTACACCTGTGTGGTGATACTAAGCTAGGTAGCTGGGTTGGATATTGATCACTACAAGGCTGCCTACTAGACCAGTTTGGATGTCGTCTTTATTGACTTGTCACCTCACCATCATGAACCACACAGGTACTCTTTAGGGTTCTTTCATGAACACATGTAGGGTTTGCTTCTACAAGGAATAGTAAGGAAGATATTATAGGACACAATCATATGGAATTATTGCTATAAGATGCATGCAGTACAAAGGCTAAATCAGATGAGGTTACTACAGTATGAATACTGACTTAAAATCATATGCTGTATGTAATAGGCTACATATAACTAGAAGGATAATACAGTATATGAGAACATGAATTACTGTAGCAGAACACAGCTGCAGTCTATACACCTCTACACAATACAGTTCTAGTGTGCTAACATTGACGGTAAACTTTAAAGTGGCTCGCAAGAACACCTGACCACTGCACGGTGCAAGAACTGCTTGCTGACCATAAAATGGCGGACAGAGAGAGGAAGCACTGAGAAGTTCAGACAAATTCAGGGCCGTCACAATGTGCTGCACTGGGAAAGAAAAATAAGGTCACATACAGACACCATAACCCTAAAATGTCAGTATCATGTAGCATAGTCATGAGACATGTCAGTTAAATAACTTCATTAACAATGAGATAATATTGAGGAAACCACTTCTGTTCTCAGTAGGGCACCACACACTCCACGTGCAATGGGAGATAAGAGAGGAAGGAAATGGGGTGTGCTTGGCTGGGCCCTGTCTGTCTATCTAAGCAAGAGGAAAATCTTGACTCGTTTGAAATACACTTTATTTTGTCAGTATTCTCTGAAGGGTCAAATGAGGTACTGTCAAATGTCAAATATTGATTTGGACTGGATAAATAACCTAAATAACAGTACTGTTACTAATTTTACTGTAACCAAATGAGGACAGTGATGTTTTGCTGACCCTTACTTTGAATCTGCATTATGTATCTGACAGACCTCGCCCATTACTTTTTCAGCCCTGTGTACTGGTTATGTGTATGTAGGCTACTAGAAGCACCATTTAGTCCATTTCAATCCTGGGATCTGTTGACAGAAAAGAGAGAAACAAACACAGTCAAAACTAGATTCTGGTGGTAGGCTGCACAAGAAGGTGAGTGAGATGTTTTATGGTAACTAATTTGTTTCCAGATAGTATTTTGGAAAACCTTAGAGTACATATTAGGACATATTGGTCCAATAGAGTGACAGTTCACTCCAAATAAAAAAATAAAAAAATAAAAATATAAATGTTCTATTCTTTTCAGAACTTTTCATTTTCAGATCAAGTGGATGAACTATTCTTGGTAGTCCTAAAACGAGAAACGTATTGTTAACCACAAGAAATAAGCTTCAGATATCAATCCAGATGTCATTTTGTATTTGTTTTTTACTAAAGGTGCTAATGTTGAGACAATCTTTGTTTTGTCATAGGTTGGCCACGGTTGGAAGGGGTTTCATGAGTTGTTTCATCATTTTTCTGTCCCATACCTCAGTATGTGCTATCCCAGAATTGTTATTGTCAAAAAGGGATATCAGGAACATAGAATTTGGCCGCCCTGGTCCTCGACACGGCCTGATGCTGCTTCACTGGCTAGCCAACAATATTCAAATTGACAACATGACACTCAATTTCAATGCATCCAGGGAAGACTATGGCATTCATTTCTATGGAAACGCTGATACCCCCAGTCCGTTACCTTCACTGTCCAGTCTCCATGTAAGGTACTACTCACTAGGGAATATTGGTCACAATAACAGCAACAATGGCGCTATGGCACCTCCTTATTATGTAACTCGAAAATTCTACAACTCAAGGGGGACTGAGAACAACAGGGACAGGGTCACACTCAGAGTTAGGAACGAAGGGTCCAATCAGCAAAGTGTGGACGAGGTCTATGTCACACAGCACTATCCACCAAATGGAAACAGAGGAAGTGGCTATGATCCAGACAATACATACCGTGTCAATGTCAGCCTCCTTAGACAAATCCAAAGTCTACCAACCATTAACCTAAATGTTATTCCACAAACATATCATGTAGAGATCAACCACAACAGTCTGCAGAGTCTGAAAAACACCTGGGGAGGCACACCTGGTCTGGTACTTCTTCTGGCTCTTGTATTGCACTTTACACGTCCCAATATCTTATTTAAGGAGCAAGCTCTTCGTTTAACATCTCAACCCCAGAGTGGCATGGACAACCCCAGAGTGGATGACGATAAATCATTGATTAAGCTTGAGGTGAAAATCACAGATAGAGGGAAAGCCAGGATCATCTGGAGTGGGATCCCCAAGAGGCTATTAGACCAGGGTGTAATGGTGATGCTTTATAAGAGCAATGGAAGTGAAAGCAAACTAGACAGGGCCTCGGTCAGGGGCAAGCCTCAGTACCCCTCAACCCTGGTCTCCAGGTCAGGCTCCACAAGAAGGTAATGATCTTGTGTGTATTTGCCACTATTGGGGACGAGATATGTAGGAGTTCTGAGTTTCATAATGCCAACAGAGAGATTCCTGTTGATATTAACGGACATGACGCCAGTCTGCAGCTCTTCGTAAAGGATGGAAAGGCCTGCGCTCGTCTGTATGTAAAGAAATCCTTCACTGCCTAGAAGAAAACGTTTCATAACTCCTGGGTTGGGTTCTACTCTTCTGAAGGCACCCTGGATTATAACACCTGGCAATGGGCTGTACATTTCTCTGAGGAAAGCCACTCTGATTGGGCAGATATACCTGGGTATGATGTCTATGTGTATGAGTCTAGTATGACCATGTCTCCTGGGGTCCAGGTCAGATTCATGCTGGAGAAATCTGGGGGTGAAAAGGCACGCACTCCACCCTGGGAGAGACTTGTCCAGTGGTGAGCTCACCTGATAACATGATATATGACGTTGATATTCTCATTTTTAACTGCTTGTGTAACTGCTTTTGTCAATGTTTAACATTTATATACCCTGTTTTTCAATTAGATTCATTTTAATTGTTCATCTGTGTGAAGTGTAAAAGATAATCTGTTCCCAAAAATCCCTTCTTGTCACGGTCGTCATAATGATTGGACCAAGGCGCAGCGTGCGTAGAGTTCCACATATTTTAATAAATCCAAACTCACCGAACAAAACGATAAAGCACAAACTAAACGTGACGCTACTGGTGTGCACACAGGCAACTAACTGTAGACAAGATCCCACAAATCACAATGGGGAAAATGGCTACCTAAATATGACCCCCAATCAGAGACAACGATAAACAGCTGTCTCTGATTGGGAACCATACCAGGCCAACATAAACCATTAATCACCTAGATGATCCACCCTAGTCACTATCATGCTAATAAACAGCTCTCTATGGTCAGGGCGTGACACTTCTGTTTTGCTTTCTTTGCTATTTTGAGGGGATGACTACAGGCTGTTGGTGTGGATGGGTGTCTTGACCTGTCCTCATGACAAATCATTCAGTACATGAAAATGGTATTATTATTTTTTAAATCTTGATTTATCATGGGCTGGAGATCTTTGTAGGGAAATCAGGGATACCTAGTCAGTTGCACACCTGAATTAAATGTCTCTTCAGCATTTAACCCTTCGTCTCTGACTCCAAGTCATCAGCGCCCAGGGAACAGTTGTTGTTTGGGGTTAATTGCCTTGCTCAAGGTCAGAACGGCATATTTTTCCACCTTGGCAGCTCAGGGATTCGAACTAGCAACCTTACAGGGTTACTGGTCCAAAGCTCTTAACCGCTAGGCTACTTGCTGCCATTTGTGTGATGTTGACTGTGTTGGTTGTTTCTGTTTGTAGGTGTTCATTTTTGTGTTTGATGAAAATTGTCTAAAAACGTAATCACAAAAACAGCTACTTGATCAATTCAAGTGAAAATACACAATACAAACCTAAGAAGAACAAACAAAATGGTGGAGTTTTAATCATTCCAGGATCCACTCTTGAGCCCTTCAAAGATATGCTCCTGGAAGATGAGTGTGAGGGTGAAAAGATGACTGGGATTATGCTGGAGCTGGACAATGGCGATTTTGGACAAATCTCATATCAGTAGTCAGTCACTGAAGTAGACCTACAGTGGTTTCCATACCTATTCACAGTATTGTTTGCAAATGGAATCAGCCATGACCCACCAGCCAGTCCTGAACCACCATTTAGGAAAGTGAAACACATAATGTAAGGTCAGCCCAGAGCGGTGGGGAACTCCATCACCATGAACCACAGTGTGATGTAGCAACTGATTTAGACCAGGGAATCCTGATGACTTCACTCAGACCAATCATTGGTATTAAAGGATCAGGTACATTTAGTGCCAGTCAAAGGGAGAAGAGAAAAATCAGCAGACATTGTGGCTCCCAGGAACCCATGTGGCATACCTCTGGTTCAACCATGCTGGTCTTTACACAGTACTTCACCGATCAAAAATATAAACGCAACTTGCAATATTTTCTACGATTTCACTGAGTTACACTTCATCTAAGGAAATCAGACAATTGACATTAATTCATTAGGCTTTAATCTATGTATTTCACATGACTGGGATTACAGATACGTATCTTCTGATCACAGATACCTTTAAAAAAAAGTAGGGGTGTCGATCAGAAAACCAGTCAGTATCTGGTATGACCACAATTTGCCACATCTCCTTCGCATAGAGTTGATCAGGCTGTTGATAGTGGTCTGTGGAATGTGGTTCCACTCCTCTTCAATGGCTGTGCGAATTTTCTGGATATTGGCGGGAACTGGAACACACTGTCGTACACGTGGATCCAGAGCAACCCAAACATGCTCAATGGGTGACATGTCTGGTGCGTGTGCAGGCCATGGAAGAACTGGAACATGTTCAAGCTCCTCCATGTTGACTATGTGAGTTAAATATAAACTTAACTAAAATATAAACACAACATGTAAAGTGTTGGTCCCATGTCTCATGAGCTGAAATAAAATACCTAAAAAAAAGCATATTCACAAAAAGCACATTTTTCTCAAATGTGCAGCATGTGTAACCATGTAACCATCAAATCAAATCAAATGTATTTATATAGCCCTTCTTACATCCGCTGATATCTCAAAGTGGTGTACAGAAACCCAGCCTAACACACCAAACAGCAAGCAATGCAGGTGTAGAAGCACGGTGGCTAGAAAAAACTCCCTAGAAAGGCCAAAACCTAGGAAGAAACCTAGCGAGGAACCAGGCTATGAGGGATTGCCAGTCCTCTTCTGGCTGTGCCGGGTGGAGATTATAACAGAACATGGCCAAGATGTTCAAATGTTCATAAATGACCAGCATGGTCAAATAATAATAATCATAGTAGTTGTCGAGGGTGCAACAGGTCAGCACCTCAGGAGTAAATGTCAGTTGGCTTTTTATAGCCGATCATTAAGAGTATCTCTACCACTCCTGCTGTCTCTAGAGAGTTGAAAACAGCAGGTCTGGGACAGGTAGCACGTCCGGTGAACAGGTCAGGGTTCCATAGCCCCAGGCAGAACAGTTGAAACTGGAGCAGCAGCACGGCCAGGTGGACTGGGGACAGCAAGGAGTCATCGTGCCAGGTAGTCCTGAGGCATGGTCCTAGGGCTCAGGTCCTCCGAGAGAGAGAGAGAAAGAAAGAGAGAATTAGAGAGAGCATACTTAAATAAACACAGGACACCGGATAAGACAGGAGAAGTACTCCAGATATAACAAACTGACCCTAGCCCCCCGACACATAAACTACTGCAGCATAAATACTGGAGGCTGAGACAGGAGGGGTCAGGAGACACTGTGGCCCCATCCGATGGTACCCCCAGACAGGGCCAAACAGGAAGGATATAACTCCACCCACTTTACAAAAGCACAGCCCCCACACCACTAGAAGGATATCTTCAACCACCAACTTACCATCCTGAGGCAAGGCCGAGTATAGCCCACAAAGATTTCCACCACAACCCAACCCACTCTTGTGACGCACCCCTCCTACGGACGGCATGAAAGAGCATCAATAAGCCAGTGACTCAGCCCCTGTAATAGGGTTAGAGGCGGAGAATCCCAGTGGAGAGAGTTGAACCGGCCAGGCAGAAACAGCAAAGGTGGTTCGTTGCTCCAGAGCCTTTCCGTTCACCTTCACACTCCTGGGCCAGACTACACTCAATGATATGACCCACCGAAGAGATGAGTCTTCAGTAAAGACTTAAAGGTTGAGACAGAGTCTGCGTCTCTCACATAGGTAGGCAGACCATCCCATAAAAATGGAGCTCTATAGGAGAAAGCCCTGCCTCCAGCTGTTTGCTTAGAAATTCCAGGGACAATTAGGAGGCCTGCGTCTTGTGACCGTAGCGTACGTGTAGATATATACAGCAGGACCTAATCCGAAAGATAGGTAGGAGCAAGCCCATGTAATGCCTTGTAGGTTAGCAGTAAAACCTTGAAATCAGCCCTTGCCTTAACAGGAAGCCAGTGTAGGGAGGCTAGCACTGGAGTAATATGAGGATTCTAGCAGCCGTATATAGCACTAACTGAAGTTTATTTCGTGCTTTATCTGGGTAGCTGGAAAGTAGAGCATTGCAGTAGTCTAATCTAGAAGTAACAAAAGCATGGATACATTTTTCTGCATCATTTTTGGACAGAAAGTTTCAGATTTTTGCAATGTTATGTAGATGGAAAACGCTGTCCTTGAAATAGTCTTTGATATGTTCGTCAAAAAAGAGATCAGGGTCCAGAGTAACGCCGAGGTCCTTCACAGTTTTATTTGAGACGACTGTTTAACCATCAAGATTAATTGTCAGATTCAACAGACGGTCTCTTTGTTTCTTGGGACTTAGAACAAGCATCTGTTTTGTCCCAGTTTAAAAGTAGAACGTTTGCAGCCATCCACTTCCTTATGTCTGAAACACAGGCTTCTAGCGAGGGCAATTTAGGGGCTTCACCATGTTTCATTGAAATGTACAGCTGTGTGTCATCCGCATAGCAGTGAAAGTTAACATTATATTTTCAAATGACATCCCCAAGAGGTAAAATATATAGTGAAAACAATAGTGGTCCTAAAACGGAACCTTGAGGAACACCGAAATGTACAGTTGATTTGTCAGAGGACAAACCATTCACAGAGACAAACTGATATCTTTCCGATAGATAAGATCTAAACCAGGCCAGAACTTGTCCGTGTAGACCAATTTGGGTTTCCAATCTCTCCAAAAGAAAGTGATCGATGGTATCAAAAGCAGCACTAAGGTCTAGGAGCACGAGGACAGAAGCAGAGCCATTAAAAGGTAATTTACCACCTTCACAAGTGCAGTCTCAGTGCTATGATGGGGTCTAAAACCAGACTGAAGCATTTCGTATACATTTGTTGTCTTCAGGAAGGCAGTGAGTTGCTGCACAACAGCTTTTTTCTAAAATCTTTGAGAGGAATGGAAGATTCGATATAGGCTGATAGTTTTTTACATTTTCTGGGTCAAGGTTTGGCTTTTTCAAGAGAGGCTTTATTACTGCCACTTTTAGTGAGTTTGGTACACATCCGGTGGATAGAGAGCTGTTTATTATTACATAGGAGGGCCAAGCACAGGAAGCAGCTCTTTCAGTAGAGAGATGTGTAACGGCTTTCTAATGGTGAAGGAGAGTCGGACCAAACTGCAGCGTGTCTATTGCGATTCATCTTTAATAAACAAACGTAACACGACAAAACACTACAAAACAATAAACGAAACGAAAACCGAAAACAGCCTATACAAGTGTCTACTAACCTCAAACAAGGACATCAAGACACACAGGACAATCACCCACAATACAACCAAAGAATATGGCTGCCTAAATATGGTTCCCAATCAGAGACAACGGTAAACACCTGCCTCTGATTGAGAACCACTTCAGACAGCCATAGACTCTCCTAGAACACCCCACTAAGCTACAATCCCACTATACACACATACCAAAATCCCAAGACAAAACACACCACAATACAAAAACTCTATGCCACACCCTGGCCTGACCCAATACATGAAGAAAACACAAAATACTTAGACCAGGGCGTGACAGAACCCCCCCCCTAAGGTGCGGACTCCCGAACGCACCTCAAAACAAATAGGGAGGGTCCGGGTGGGCGTCTGTCCATGGTGGCGGTTCCGGCGCGGGACGTGGACCCCACTCAATTACTGTCTTAGTCCCTCTTCCTCGCGTCCCTGGATAGTCCACCCTCGCCGCCGACCATGGCCTAGTAGTCCTCACCCAGAACCCCACTGGACTGAGGAGCAGATCGGGACTGAAGGACAGCTCGGGACTGAAGGACAGCTCGGGACTGAAGGACAGCTCAGGAGTGAGAGAAAGCTCAGGAGTGAGAGAAAGCTCAGGAGTGAGAGAAAGTGAGAGAAAGCTCAGGAGTGAGAGAAAGCTCAGGAGTGAGAGAAAGCTCAGGCAGGTAGATGAATCTACCAGATCCTGGCTGGCTGGTGGTTCCGGCAGATCCTGGCAGATCCTGGCTGACTGGCGGATCCTGGCAGATCCTGGCTGACTGGCAGATCCTGGCTGACAAGTGGATCTGGCAGATCCTGGCTGATCCTGGCTGACTAGCGGATCTGGCAGATCCTGGCTGACTGGCAGATCTTGGCTGACTAGCCGGTCTGGCAGATCCTGGCTGACTGGCGGATCTGGCAGATCCTGGCTGACTGGCGGATCCTGGCTGACTGGCGGATCTGGCATATCCTGGCTGACTGGAGGATCCTGGCTGACTAGCGGATCTGGCAGATCCTGGCTGACTGGCGGATCCTGGCATACTGGCGGATCCTGGCTGAATGGCGGATCTAACTGATCCTGGCAGACTGGCAGATCCTGGCAGACTGGCGGCACTGGTGGCGCTGGGCAGACTGGCGGCGCTGGGCAGACTGGCGACGCTGGGCAGACTGGCGACGCTGGGCAGACTGGCGGCGCTGGGTAGACTGGCGGCGCTGGGCAGACTGGCGGCGCTGGGCAGACTGGGAGCACTGGCGGCACTGGGCAGACTGGCGACGCTGGGCAGACTGGCGGTGCTGGGCAGACTGGGAGCACTGGCGGCGCTGGGCAGACTGGCGACGCTGGGCAGACTGGCGGTGCTGGGCAGACTGGTAGCTCAGGCGGCGCTGGGCAGACTGGCGGCGCTGGGCAGACGGGTAGCTCAGACGGCGCTGGGCAGACGGGTAGCTCAGACGGCGCTGGGCAGACTGACAGCTCTGGATGCTTCATGCAGGCTGACAGCTCTGGCTGCGCTGAACAGAGGAGTACTGGTGCCTCTGGAATGAGGAGCTCTGGCGCCTCTGGCATGAGGGGCGGTAGCTCTGACAGCGCCGGACAGGCGGGAAGCTCCGGCAGCGGCGCCGGACAGGCGGGACGCTCCGGCAGCGGCGCCGGACAGGCGGGACGCAGCTCGGCAGCGGCGCCGGACAGGCGGGAGGCTCCGGCAGCGGCGCCGGACAGGCGGGAGGCTCCGGCAGCGGCGCCGGACAGGCGGGAGGCTCCGGCAGCGGCGCCGGACAGGCGGGACGCTCCGGCAGCGGCGCCGGACAGGCGGGACGCTCCGGCAGCGCTGGACAGGTGGGACACACTGTAGGCCTGATGCGTGGTGCTGGCACTGGTGGTAATTAACAGAGGACACGCACAGGAAGCCTGGTGCGGGGAGCTGCTACCGGAGGGCTGGGGTGTGGAGGTGGTACTGGATAGACCGGACCGTGCAGGCGCACTGGAGCTCTTGAGCACCGAGCCTGCCCAACCTTACCTGGCTCGATGCCCACTCTAGCCCGGCCGATACGAGGAGCTGGAATATACCGCACCGGGCTATGCACCCGCACTGGGGACACCGTGCGCACCACTGCATAACAAGGTGCCTGCCCGGTCTCTCTAGCCCCCCGGTAACCACAGGAAGTTAGCGTAGGTCTCCTACCTAGCGTAGCCATACTCCCTGTGAGCCCCCCCCAAGAAATTTTTGGGGCTGATTCTCAGGCTTCCTTGCCAACCGTGTTCCCTCGTATCGCCGGCTCCTCACTCCGGCTGCCTCTGCTCTCCTAAGTGCCTCCACCTGTTCCCATGGAAGGCGATCCCTTCCCGCCAGGATCTCCTCCCATGTGTAGCAACCCTTGCCATCCAATATATCGTCCCATGTCCAATCCTCATTGTGCCGCTGTTGCTGCCTTTGTTGTTTCTCCTGTGGCTCCTGCCTGTTGACACGCTGCTTGGTCCGTTTGTGGTGGGTGATTCTGTAACGGCTTTCTAATGGTGAAGGAGAGTCGGACCAAACTGCAGCGTGTCTATTGCGATTCATCTTTAATAAACAAACGTAACACACGACAAAACACTAACACTACAAAACAATAAACGAAACGAAACCCGAAAACAGCCTATACAAGTGTCTACTAACCTCAAACAAGGACATCAAGACACACAGGACAATCACCCACAATACAACCAAAGAATATGGCTGCCTAAATATGGTTCCCAATCAGAGACAACGGTAAACACCTGCCTCTGATTGAGAACCACTTCAGACAGCCATAGACTCTCCTAGAACACCCCACTAAGCTACAATCCCACTATACACACATACCAAAATCCCAAGACAAAACACACCACAATACAAAAACTCTATGCCACACCCTGGCCTGACCCAATACATGAAGAAAACACAAAATACTTAGACCAGGGCGTGACAGATGAGAGTACCCCTCCAGCTAGGATGGAGTCCTTCACTCCTCAGCAGGCCAGGCTTGGTCCTGTTTGTGGGTGAGTCCCAGAAAGAGGGCCAATTATCTACAAATTCTATCTTTTGGGAGGGGCAGTTTTCAACCAGCGATTGAGTTGTGAGACTCTGCTGTAGAGCTCATCACTCCCCCTAACTGGGAGGGGGCCAGAGACCATTACTCGATTCCGACACATCTTTTCCGACACATCTGATTTACACGCTGAAGCTATGTTGCACTTGGTGACCTCTGACTGTTTCCTCTGACTGTGCCAGCCCAGGACCTCCACATACAGCTTCTTGACCTGCGTGATGTTCTGAGACCAGCCACCAGGAACAGCTGATAAAACTGTTTTTCTGTCTGTAATAAATCCCTTTAGGGTCCCAGTTGGTTGGCCTGGCTCCCAAGTGGGTGGGATTATGCCCTCCCAGACCCAACCATAGCTGCACCCCTGCCCAGTGATGTAAAATCCAGAGGTATGGCCTAATTTATTTATTTCAATTGACTGATGTCCTTATATGAACTCAAACTCAGTAAACCTTGAAATTGTTGCATGTTGCATTTACTTTTTTGTTCAGTATACATTGCAAACATTCTAAGTTAGCCAGCAGTGTCGTTATTTTATCTGCAATTGCCTGAATTAGAGCCTAATTTATTGTGTTGGCAAGAGTGCCTTCATTGTTTGAATCAGCAGCAGTACATAGAGCAGGGTTCCCCAAATGGCACCAAATTTGGCCCGCAGGTGGGTTTATTTGCCCCCCCCCCCCAAGTTCTGAGCCCAAAAATATGTATTTTTTATTGTTGGACATAAAATACTTTAAAAACACCAGGAAATCAGCTCCAAGTTCATTTTAATTTAAGAAATGTGTTTCAAAGTATCCCCATGCATAATAGAGAGACACGTGATCGTATACAAATGTAAGCAATGTTTGAAATGATTATGTTTTAGTCAAACATTGTATCTGTTTGGGCTTCTTGCGGTCAATTTGCAGACTACAAATGATTAGTACTTACGTTCCCGGCCCGCCAGCCATCCGCTCAAAAAGAAAAATGATCCAACTGCTATATCTAGTTGAAGATACCTGGTATAGAGTATAAACATGTTGTATCCCATTGTTTTAATCCCTTGATCCAGAGAGCACCTTATCATCTACACGTTAAAACAACCCACAGCTAAACAATCTATTTATTTTTTGTCTATAAGATGTATTGGAATTAAAGTAGGCAACTCCGTATGTAAGCACCATCTAGAACCTAAAAGGGTTATTTGGCTGTGCCTGTAGGAGAATACTTCTTTTTAAACCTTTATTTAACTAGGAACAGTGGGTTAACTGCCTGTTCAGGGGCAGAACAACAGATTTGTAGCTTGTCAGCTCTGGGATTTGAATTTGCAACCTTCTGGTTACTAGTCCAACACTCTAACCACTAGGCTACCCTGCCGCCCCATTCAAGTTAGAACTCTTTAGTTGTCCATTTAGTACCCTTTCCACAGAGGGTTCTACATGGATCTCAAAAGGGTTCTACCTGGAACCAAAACAGGTTCAACCTAGAACAGCAGAGGCTGGTAGGAGGAGCTATAAGAGGACAGACTCATTGGAATGGCTGGAAAGGAATACATGTAACGGTATCAAACATTTGTTCTATGAGTGTACTATGGAGTTGGTATGTATTCATATTCATGCTTTTGGCCTTAGGCATGGCAACAGTTTTGACAGACTTTGGTGAAGGCAAAGATAAGATCGCAACACTTGCACAGGGAAACCTCTTTCGCTGTGGTTGTTCTTGCTGACTTCTTCAAAACCAACACCGTTGATTAACATGTTGAGTCATCTAATTGTCAAACACGTTACATTTTCCTTATTCAGTCTGACATGTGTACTAGGAACACCTTTATGAAACCAGTCATAACACCTTAATGAAACCAGTCATAACACCTTTATGAAACCAGTCATAACACCTTTATGAAACCAGGCATAACACCTTTATGAAAACAGTCATAACACCTTTATGAAACCAGGCATAACACCTTTATGAAACCAGGCATAACACCTTTATGAAACCAGTCATAACACCTTTATGAAAACAGTCATAACACATTAATGAAACCAGGCATAACACCTTTATGAAAACAGTCATAACACCTTTATGAAACCAGTCATAACACCTTTATGAAAACAGTCATAACACATTAATGAAACCAGTCATAACACCTTTATGAAAACAGTCATAACACATTAATGAAACCAGTCATAACAACTTTATGAAACCAGGCATAACACCTTTATGAAACCAGTCATAACACTTTTATGTAACCAGTCATACAACTTTGTGTGTTACAGTATCATTCATTACACATTTATTCAACACCATTCGTAAGGAATTCTCAAAATAAATGTCCCTTCGGATGATAGCTCTTTATTTATAAGTACAATGAAAATGCATATTTCTTTAGTACCCAAGCCCCTGACACACTACTCACAAAACAGTCTGGGAGAGCTGGGTAAGCCTCAGAGCATTACCCAGGTAGCATTAGCAATTTAGGGTTTATATTGGGGTTGAATGGCGGGAATCCAGTTACCGAGATTTACCAACATTTACCACCCAAAACCTCTCCCTTTTCCCAGGTTAAAAAACTACGAGAAACCGGTAATTGACAATACATTATTTATATGAACAGCATGATGTGAAATGCAACAGTTCAATTATTGGCAATGTCAGTGGTGATTTTAGCATGAAAATCTTGGTGGGCCAAAAAAATAAATAAACGGAGACACATGCCAGCAAAGCCACTACAACACTAAACAATACATTAATTGCACTATAACTGTAACAAATGGTGCCCACAAACTGTTAGGACTTACAAAAAGCTGTCCCAAGAGCAGAGTCCCAACTGCAGTCCCAACATCTTACCACTGCTACACCTGGCTATCAGCGGAGCCTTCTCTGGCTGCGAAACAGTTCATTCAGCCTCATTTACTGCTTTAAAAAAAATCATAGTTGACATGGCTGACTTGCTTGAACAAATGTGGTTTCTACTGACAATTGAATGAACAAACTATGGCATAAGGGGATGACGAGTGGATAGGAGGCAATCCGTAATTTAGATTACGACATTCAGGAGCGAGCTAGGACGGACGTATTCAATCTAACTATTTGTTCAGCACTTTTGAAATGTACAGTGACAGAATTCAGAATATGGGTCGTTCTTACATTATTTCCCTGTATACCAAGTCAGAACCACAGGATAAATAAAGGCTCTTATAATATTCGATGATGACTATCTCTAAAACAGGCTATAGGCTACATGTGCACCACTGAGTCAGAACAGTAGGCTAAATTATGAGGGGAAAAGGGACCAAATAATTAGGGTGAGGCACATGGGCTATTAACAGCTTACGACACAACATACACTTAGTAGTACTTTCTTAGCTACAGGCATATTACATAATTTATGCAGCAGCATACAATCCATGTTTTGATTCACCTTGTTGTGCTGTGCTCACTTGAACAGGAATGTGGTACAGTGGGCAAATTTTGTCATCAAACTTGGTCATCAAAGTCTGGCATTCTCTGGATTTATGGTGCTTTCAAGACAACTGGGAATTCGGAAAGAAAGCAAGGTTGAATCATGACGTCAGTGATCTTCAGCTCAGAGCTCTAGAAAGAGGCCTGAGTTCCCGACTTGGAATTCCCAGTTGGATGACCGTTCAAAACGTATTTTCTTAGTCGGTGCTTGTTTTGTTTTTTCAAGTTCCTAGTTGTCTTAAATTTTGAGTGTTTATTATTTGAAGTTTGGGAAAGAGACCCTTGGACCACACACCCACTCCACTGAATAGCAGGCTAGTGATTTTCGAGCTCTCCTTGTAGCGTGCCCTTGTAGCGTGCCCTCTCCTTGTAGCGTGCCCATGAGTGACAGAAAACTGAGCAATTTTTTAAAATGGTTTGCAAACTGATATGCGACACGTATTAATGCAAAAATAACATGGGTTCTGTACAGCCTCTTCATGATGAATCAACTCTCAGGGTGGGGACAGACAGCCCATCTCAGTATGGAGAGCAGTTCACAATGCATATAGACCTATCATCTTGTCATAGTAAGTTTATTTCTTGTGACAGGTAGACCTACATTTTCTGCAGCATAGCCTGTGCTACAGTTATATAAAGAATGAATGCGGGTCTAATTTACCCAAGCTCTTTTTTGCTAAATGTTAAATGCATCAACCAATATAACTCACAAGTGGTTAACGCGCGATGGCTATAGCAGTTATTTATTCAGACCCATAACCATTCAAACCTGGTGAAGTGGAGTGAAAGCCTTCTGCATCTAATTCCAGTCCTATATTATTCAAGGATGTCCTTAGAATGATGAGGATAAGGACAACAAAACATATTTCATTTAACTGTTGAAAGCGAGGAAGGAATGAAGCAACAATAGAAAGAGAAAGGGGAGGTACAGGATAATAACATCAGGGTAAATATTATAAAAGGGTAGGCCATATACTCGTCAGCTTACTAATTCATCAAATAGGCCCTTTTATATTTCAAAATTAAAATCAAATTCACTACCCTATACTTGTTACTGTGTAGGCAGCATGTGATGCACCAGAATTGCATGCCCTCTTCTGCTTTATCCTGGTTCGAACAATGTGAATAATTCCAGGTCATATAATAGGCTACAGTATAATACAACACAGTAATACACTCCAAAATATTCGCTTACAGGGGCTAGTTTTATTTACCCAAGAGTGCATAGAGCTAGCTACATCTATGTATTTCTGTTATGCATAATGTGTGGTAGCCTGTCATACACAGCACATTCATTTGGTATTTTCTGGACTTGGGCTCATTAAATGTATTTAATATATGGTTCATTAGGCTCAGATAGCACCCGGCTTGAATGTTTATGTTGATCAAAACTCTAATCAAATCCAGACATATTTACAGTGCCTTTGGAAAGTCTTCAGATCCAGAGACTTATTCCACATTTTGTATACGCTACAGACTTATTTTAAAATGGATTAAAAAACTATCCTCAGTAATTGACACACAATACCCCAGAATGAGAAAGCCAAAACAGTTTGAGAAATTTTAGCAAATGCATCATAAAAAAAAAAAGTACTTTAAGTATTCAGACCCTTTGCTATGAGGCTCGAAATTGAGTTCAGGTGCATCCTGTTTCCATTGATCATCCTTGAGATGTTTCTAAAAATTGATTGGAGTCGACCTGTGGTAAATTCAATTGATTGGACATTATTTGGAAAGGTACACACCTTTCTAAATAAGGTCCCACAGTTTACAGTGCACGTCAGAGCAAAAACCATGCTCCAAGACAGGATTGTGTCGAGGCTCAGATCTGGAGAAGGATACAAAAACAATTGTGCAGCATTGAAGGTCCCCAAGAACACAGTGGCCACCATCATGCTTAAATGGAAGAAGTTTAGAACCAGCAAGACTCTTCCTAGAGCTGGCAGCCTGGCAAAACTGAGCGATCGGGAGAGAAGGGCCTTGGTCAGCTAGGTAACCAAATATATGATGGTCACTCTGACAGAGCTCTAGAGTTCCTCTGTGGAGTTGGGAGAACCTTCCAGATGGGAAAGCATCTCTGCAGCGCTCTACCAATCAGGCCTTTATGGTAGAGTGGCCAGACGGAAGACACTTCTCATGAATTGGCACATGACAGCCTGTTGGTGTTAGCCAAAAGGCACCTAAAGGACTCTCAGACCATGACAAAACAAGATTCTCTGATCTGATGAAACCAAGATTGAACTCTTTGGCCTGAATACCAAGCACCACGTCTGGAGGAAACCTGGCACCATCCCTACGGTGAAGCATGGTGGTGGCAGCATCATGCTGCAGGGGTGTTTTTCAGCGGCAGGGACTGGGAGACTAGTCAGGATCGAGGGAAAGATGAACGGAGCAAAGTACAGAGAGATCCTTGATGAAAACCTGCCTCAGAGTGCTCAGGACCTCAGAACGGGGCGAACATTCACCTTTCAACAGGACAACGACCCTAAGCTCACAGCCAAGACAATGCAGGAATTGCTTCGGGATAAGTCTGAATGTCCTTGAGTGGTCCAGCCAGAGCCCGGACTTGAACCCAATCGAACATCTCTGGAGAGACCTAAAAATAGCTGTGCAGCAGTGCTCCACATCCAACCTGACAGAGCTTGAGAGGATCTACAGAGACAAATGGGAGAAACTCCCCAAATACAGGTGTGCCAAGCTTGTAGTGTCATACCCAAGAAGACCTAAGGCTATTTTTTACATTTTTTAAAACATTTTTAAAAACCTGTTTTTGCTTCATCATTATGGGGTATTGTGTGCAGATTGATGAGAATAAAAAAAATCAATTTAATACATTTTTAGAATAAGGCTGTAACCTAATCAAATGAGGAAAAAGTCAAAGGTCTGAATACTTTCCGAAGGCACTGTATATGCTTTGCAATGCTTTAGTTTCCCTGGCACTGTTTTCACATGCTAACGATTTAGCATTTGTGGCGCAAATCCCATTAAATACAGTGGACCGATATTAGCATTTTAACACATCATGTTCAACATATCTGTAAATTAATTTATTGAACTTCACAATCAATTTTAGATACTTTTGGACAATTTGGACATAATATTGGTCCCTTGACTTGAATGGGATTTGTGCCACAAATGCTAAAATGTTAGCATGTGGAAACAGTGCCAGGGAAACTAAACCAAAGCATGGATTGCTGTCATACCTGATCCACAGCCAACAAGTGCTCAGCATATGTGGGAACTCCTTCAAGACTGTTGAAAAAGCATTCCAGGTGAAGCTGTTTGAGAGAATGCCAAGAGTGGGCAAAGCTGTCATCAAGACAAAGGGTAGCTACTTTGAAGAATCTCAAATATAAAATATATTTTGATTTATTAAAGACTTTTTTGGTTACTACATGATTCCATGTGTGTTATTTAATTGTTTTGATATCTTCACTATTATTCTACAACATAGAAAATAGCCACACTAAAGAAAAACCCTAGAATTAGTATTTTATTGAACCTTTATTTAACTAGGCAAGTCAGTTTAAGAACTAATTGTTATTTACAATGACTGCCTACCAAAAGGCAAAAGGCCTCCTGCGGGCTCCGGGGATTAAAAATACAAATAAATTAAATAAAAATATAGGACCCAACACACATCACGACAAGAGAAACAACACAACACTACATAAAGATAGACCTTAGACAACAACATAGCATGGCAGCAACACATGACAACACAGCATGGTAGCAACACAACATGACAACATGGTAGAAACACAACATGGCAGCACAACATGGTAGCAATACAAGACAGGTTACAAACATTATTGGGAACAGACAAAAGCACAAATGGCAAGAAGGTAGAGACAACAATACATCACGCAAAGCAGCCACAACTGTCAGTAAGAGTGTCCATGATTGAGTCTTTGAAGGAAGAGATAAAACTGTCCAGTTTGAGTGTTTTTTGCAGCTCGTTCCAGTCACTAGCTGCAGCTAACTGAAAAGACAAACAACCCAGGGATGTGTATGATTTGGGGACCTTTAACAGAATGTGACTGACAGAATGGGTGTTGTATGTGGAGGATGAGGGCTGCAGTAGATATCTCCGATAGGGAGGAGTGAGATAAGCATCAACCAGTGGGTCTTGCGACGAGTATACAGAGATGACCAGTTTACAGAAGAGTATAGAGTTCAGTGATGTGTCCAATAAGGAGCATTGGTGGCAAATCTGATGGCCGAATGGTAAAGAATATCTAGCTGCTCGAGATCACCCTTACCTGCCGATTTATAAATGATGTCTCCATAATCTAGCATGGGGTAGGATGGTCATCTGAATCAGGGATAGTTTGGCAGCTGGGGTGAAAAAGGAGCGATTGTGATAGAGGAAACCAAGTCTAGATTTAACTTTAGCCTGCAGCTTTGACATGTGCTGAGAGAAGGACAGTGTACCGTCTAGCCATACTCCCAAGTACTTGTATGGGGTGACTACCTCAAGCTCTAAACCCTCAGAGGTAGTAATAACATCTGTAGGAAGAGGGGCATTCTTCTTACCAAACCACATGACCTTTGTTATGGAGGTGTTCAGAACAAGGTTAAGGGCAGAGAAAGCTTGTTGGACGCTAAGAAAGCTTTGTTGTAGAGCATTTAACACAAAATATGGGCAGGTGCCAGCTGAGTATAAAACTGTATCATCTGGATATAAATGGATGAGAGAGCTTCCTACTGCCTGAGCTTTGTTGTCTATGTAAATTAAGAAGAGCGTGGGGCTTAGGTTCGAGCCTTGGGGTACACCCTTGGTGACAGGCAGTGGCTGACACAGCAGATGTTCTGACTTTATACACTGCACTCTTTGAGAGAGGTAGTTAGCAAACCAGGCCAATGACCCCTCAGACACCAATACTCCTTAGCCAGCCCACAAGAATGGAATGGTCTACCGTATCAAAAACTTTGGCCAAGTCAATAAAAATAGCAGCACAACATTGCTTAGAATCAAGGGCAATGGTGACATCATTGAGGACCTTTAATGTTGCAGTGACACATCCGTAACTTGAGCGGAAACCAGATTACATACCAGAGAGAATACCATAGACATCAAGAAATCCAGTAAGTTGAATATTGACAAGTTTCTCCAACACTTTTGATAAACAGGGCACAATAGAAATAGGCCTATAACAGTTAGGATCAGCTTGATCTCCCCCTTTAACCTTGGCTGAGCTAACGTAGGCTAATCTGATGAGTATGAGGTTGTAAGTAAAAAATAAAAATTCCCAGGACATAGACATACAGTTGAAGTCGGAAGTTTACATACACCTAGGTTGGAATCATTAAAACTCATTTTTCAACCACTTCACAAATTTCTTGTGAACAAACTATGGTTTTGGCAAGTCAGTTAGGGCATCTACTTTGTGCATGACACATGCCACAACCAAGACAGGACATCAAATCAGCTCTCTTGGTAATTGGAGACAGCTGCGTCCTGACGAGGGGGCGGGGTCAGCTCTCCAATTAGCCATGGAGTCGACCAATCAGCTGCTTGGGGGGGGATTTCAGGAAGCCATTTTGAAACACACACCTAACAAACCCCAATACAGAAACTGGGTAACGTAACAGTCAGCATGCAAACTTGGGGTCGGCAGGTATTCTAGTGGTTAGAGTTTTGGACTAGTAACCGAAAGGTTGCAAGATCGAATCCCCGAGCTGACAAGGTAAAAATCTGTCGTTCTGCCCCTGAACAAGGCAGTTAACCCACTGTTCCTAGGCCGTCGTTGTAAATAAGAATTTGTTCTTAACTGACTTGTCTAGTTAAAATAAAGGAAAATAAAAATAACTGAAGTGGGTGGCAGGTAAGGTGAAAGTGATATGATCCTTGACTAGTCTCTCAAAGCACTTCATGATGACAGGAGTGAGTGCTACGGTGCAGTGGCGGTTTTAGCTTGTATGGCTCCCTGGGCGCACCCTGCTTTCAGCACCCCCCACCCCAACAACAAAAAGCACCATTCTGCACTAATTGTCATTTTGATTCAGACATTTGGAACAACACAAATAAATAATCATAATATTTAAAACTACATAAATATAAATATACAAACAAAAATAAGACTGATAAATATCATAAAGAAGTAACAAAGACAAAGAAATTGTAGTATATAAGTACAAATAAAAAAGAGAATCAAATTATTACACTATTACCCTATTGCGAATAAAAACACACAAATAAAACTAAATTGTACAAATCCTATATCACACCAATACACAAATAGAATAACACACTCAAAAAGAAGAGAACCTGATTATTACACTATTGCACTTCAAACAAGAAACAAACAAACTAAATTGCACAACTAATTGCATTACTATTTTTATTAGTAGTGTACAAAGTTAGAAGTGCGCTATTTCATAGATTCCCCCGCTCCCAGTACCCCGGGGTTCCAGTGGGGAGACCTGAGGTCAACCTACCCCCGCCCTCTCCCCATCTCGTACTTCTGAGTGGGAGACCTAGCTCACAAACTAGAATCAGGGCGCCCACTCCGACAAGGTTAACTGACCTACAGTCCCACACGATGACATGATATCATTGACATGACGTGCAAATGAGCGATAGAAAACGGATCAAGCAAATTCAATTCAGAACAATTCAGAATTCTTCTTCTTCTTCTTTTTTTTGCGTGGTCGCCCCATGCCGCCACCCGGCAAAAGATACCGCCCTGGGAGGCTGCCCATGTCGCCTATGCCTAAATCCTCCACTACTATGGGGCAATAGTCCTTTCAATCAGTTATCTTTGCCTTCTTTGGTACAGGAACAATGGTGGCCATCTTGAAACATGTGGGGTCAACAGACTGGGATAGGGAGTGATTGAATATGTCCATAAACACACCAGCCAGCTGGTCTGCGCATGCTCTGAGGACGCGGCTAGGGATGCCGACTGGGCCAGCAGCTTTGCGAGGGTTAACAAGTTTAAATGTCTTACTCACGTCGGCGACGGAGAAGGAGAGGGGGGGCCCACAGTCCTTGGTAGCGGCCGCATCGGTGGCACTGTATTATCCTCAAAGTGGGCAAAAAAGGTGTTACGTTTGTCTGGAAGCAAGACGTCGGTGTCCGTGACGTGGCTGGTTTTCCTTTTGTAGTCCGTACATGCAGCACCATAGCTCAGCAAGGCAGCAAGTAGAGCAATTTGGCAGTATGCCCAGAACCTTGTTTTGAGAACAAAGAGATATGTCAGTTTCAAGGTCTCAGCTTGGAGAGAAGAAGCCTTGTGAGGTCGGTCACATGCATGAACCAAACGTTTTTTATACATAATTATGAATGAGGAATTAGCTAAATCATGCAAATATAACTGTGTCAGCAGTATATAAGAGAACTAATGAGACTGCCCCAGCGGAGCTCACTTCAGACTGGTACTTTATGCATCTAAGTTTGACTGTGATCTCTCCAGCTTGCTGTTAATAAACAATGATTCATTCAGGTGTCCCATGTGTAGAATTTCCACGACAATATCAAAATCAATGTTTTTATGTTTACTTTGATACCACATACCACCAATCACACACACACACACACACACACACACACACACACACACACACACACACACACACACACACACACACACACACACACACAGTTAGCCATTGTATAACTGAAACTTGTCATTTTGATGTAACAATACCCAACCCCTGACAAAACATACACACAACGGGGTGTGTATCAAGATGAGTAACCTTGTGTAAGGCTTGTGTTAGCTCCCCAGAGAAAAAGAAGAAGACTACCGTTTTGTGGTTGCTCCTTCCTCAAGAGCACAACATCAGGAGATAGACACCAGCAATACTTCAGTTGCCGGTTCACATCCATCAGACCCAGAATTCAAACCAGCAACCCCCCAGATGCTAGCCCTCCCCTCCAACCTCTAGACTACAGCACATGCAGCCCCATAGTTCAGCAAGGTAACAAGAGACCCAGGGTGTAACTCTTTAGGTTACTAAACACAGAACCACCTTCGTTATGCTCCACCACTCATTTCACCACACAGATACCTATCCAGGTCACTGCACCAATTAGACAGACCGGTTTCTAGCCTAGGTCTCCTGCAGGTCACAAGACTGTATTACCTTGCTGAGCTTAAACGTAGGCATTAGCTCAGGGAGCTTACGCAAGACTTCAGGTCTCAGAAAAGTTTAATGACACCTACATGTCTGTTCAGGTGCCGTCTCCTGCTGCCTTGGCAGGGGGATTTGCAATTGGGTTCAAATAGTGCCCAGAGTGCTAGATTGATGGGTTTTACACTTCCATAGGTTCCATTGCACCAGGCAAGCTCAATCATCAAGTACAGCTAGTTAGAGTATTTGAAATGTACTATTTACACACAGGTCTGGTTCCAACCCCTATGCTGCCATTGTGGCCTTGAGCAAGACATATAAACCCTAAATTGCTAATGCTACCTGGGTAATGTTCTGAGGCCTACCCAGTGCTCCCAGACTGTTGTGTGAATAGTGTGCCAGGGGCTTGGGTACGAGGACAGTAAAAACATGCATTTTGTACTGATAATTTAACAGCTATTCGTAGGAACATTAATTTAGAGAATTCCTTACGAAGGATTCGGAATAAATGTGTTTTGACTGTTGTAATTAATGAAACTGCAACACAGAATTGTTATGACTGTTTTCATAAAGGTGTTATGACTGTTTTCATAAAGGTGTTATGACTGTTTTCATAAAGGTGTTATGACTGGTTTCATAAAGGTGTTATGACTGGATTCATAAAGGTGTTATGACTGTTTTCATAAAGGTGTTATGACTGGTTTCATAAAGGTGTTATGACTGGTTTCATAAAGGTGTTATGACTGGATTCATAAAGGTGTTATGACTGGTTTCATAAAGGTGTTATGACTGGATTCATAAAGGTGTTATGACTGGATTCATAAAGGTGTTATGACTGGATTCATAAAGGTGTTATGTATACCCCTTCATATAATGTGGTCCTGAGGGAATATGTGACATTATTTGATCCCGTTATTTCATGGCTGACCAGGGGCCTGTTGATGAGAACCATTATTATGAATATTTGATTGCTGCGTGCTATTTAAACATGTAATTTAGGCATGGCTTCCTCATAAAACAGGTTTTAATGTCAACCACCATTAATACATGAAAGGTGCCTATAGTACAGATTTCAGCCTGATTAACAGAATAAGGAAAATGCAACATGTCTCAACATGTTAATCAGTGGTGTTGGTTTTGAAGAAGTCAGCAAGAACAACCACAGCGAGAACTTTTCCTGTGTAAGATTTATGTGATCAACCATGACTGAACAGCTTTCATTTCTCTCCCTGTCAGGCCTAGAAGAGATGGCCATGGCCACATTAGAAAAATACATTTCTATCACCTAATTCATTTAAACAGGCCTTGTCTATCTCAGCCTGAGGAAAAACCTGACTCATTAGAAATACACACATTTATGTAATAAATACCAGGCTTATATTAGATTCTGAAAAATGATTTAATAATTTTACATATTTTATTAATTTATCTGGGGTATGTAGGCTTCTCTATGTGCCTTAAATCATTCTCAGCAACAAAAACAGTCATTGTTGTTTATTGAAAACATGGCTTGTAATTGGAGTAATGTTTTCTGCTATTTGGATGGTTTACTGTTGAGAAGTTACAACTACAATGTGAGAATGTGTATAGGACGTCACGCTTAGTGAGTACCACTTGAAATCAAATCAAATTGTATCGGTCTCATACACATATTAAGCAGATGTTATTCCGGAGGTAGCAAAATGCTGGTATTCCTAGCTCCAACAGTGCAGTAGTATCTAACTAAATGCTGGTATTCCCAGCTCCAACAGTGCAGTAGTATCTAACTAAATGCTGGTATTCCCAGCTCCAACAGTGCAGTAGTATCTAACTAAATGCTGGTATTCCCAGCTCCAACAGTGCAGTAGTATCTAACTAAATGCTGGTATTCCTAGCTCCAACAGTGCAGTAGTATCTAACTAAATGCTGGTATTTCTAGCTCCAACAGTGCAGTAGTATCTAACTAAATGCTGGTATTCCCAGCTCCAACAGTGCAGTAGTATCTAACTAAATGCTGGTATTCCTAGCTCCAACAGTGCAGTAGTATCTAACTAAATGCTGGTATTCCCAGCTCCAACAGTGCAGTAGTATCTAACTAAATGCTGGTATTCCCAGCTCCAACAGTGCAGTAGTATCTAACTAAATGCTGGTATTCCTAGCTCCAACAGTGCAGTAGTATCTAACTAAATGCTGGTATTCCCAGCTCCAACAGTGCAGTAGTATCTAACTAAATGCTGGTATTCCCAGCTCCAACAGTGCAGTAGTATCTAACTAAATGCTGGTATTCCCAGCTCCAACAGTGCAGTAGTATCTAACTAAATGCTGGTATTCCCAGCTCCAACAGTGCAGTAGTATCTAACTAAATGCTGGTATTCCCAGCTCCAACAGTGCAGTAGTATCTAACTAAATGCTGGTATTCCCAGCTCCAACAGTGCAGTAGTATCTAACTAAATGCTGGTATTTCTAGCTCCAACAGTGCAGTAGTATCTAACTAAATGCTGGTATTCCCAGCTCCAACAGTGCAGTAGTATCTAACTAAATGCTGGTATTCCCAGCTCCAACAGTGCAGTAGTATCTAACTAAATGCTGGTATTCCTAGCTCCAACAGTGCAGTTGTATCTAACTAAATGCTGGTATTCCTAGCTCCAACAGTGCAGTAGTATCTAACTAAATGCTGGTATTCCTAGCTCCAACAGTGCAGTAGTATCTAACTAAATGCTGGTATTCCTAGCTCCAACAGTGCAGTAGTATCTAACTAAATGCTGGTATTCCCAGCTCCAACAGTGCAGTAGTATCTAACTAAATGCTGGTATTCCCAGCTCCAACAGTGCAGTAGTATCTAACTAAATGCTGGTATTCCCAGCTCCAACAGTGCAGTAGTATCTAACTAAATGCTGGTATTCCTAGCTCCAACAGTGCAGTAGTATCTCACAATTCACAACAATACACATAAATCTATTTTTTTTTAAATGGAATTAACAAATATATTAATATCTAAATATATTCTGATTCAGCTGATACCGAGACTCATTGTTTTCACGAGCAAACTAACCAAGGGGCCAGGGTTTTGGACTGGAGGTACACTTTGACTGCATCCATAGTATTTCATTGGTATTGCAGTTTAACTGAATCACGGAATAGAAAGCCAATTCCAATTGATAGCCCAATAGAGAAGTCAAATTATAAAATTACTAATGAGACACTTTAGTCATCACCTTTGCGCACAAAACATCCATTGAATTATTACAATAGTTTTTCCACGGGGCAGCCAAAGATATTTGTCACAAATGCCTGGAGTGGTGGGTGCAGAGTCAAATGCAGAGAGCAGAGGATACTGGGGAAACCGACTTTATTAGGATTCCCAAAACGAACGCCCAAAACAACGGGTGAAAAATCGACAGAAAATAGCCCAACCCAACACAGGGCACAAACGGGCAGGATCACAACACGCACAACCTGACTAACAGAAAAACATCCCGCACAAAAATAGACGGGCCTAACAGGCTTAAATAGACACTAATCAAAATAAGAGACAGGTGCAACAAATGAGACCAAACAAACAAAAAAGGAAAAGAGGATTGGTGACGGCTAGTAGACCGGCGACGGTGGGAGTCGTGACACTACCCCACACTACTGCAGGCCCCTCACCCGGCGTCTAGAGTCCATAATAGAACGTACAGTGTACGCTGGGGACCCCTCGATGTCCAGAGGGGGCGGAGGGACCTCCGGCACCTCACCTTCCTGCAGGGGACCAGCCACCACCGGCCTGAGGAGAGACACATGAAATGAGGAGTTAATACGATAGTAAGGAGGAAGCTGTAACCTATAACACACCTCGTTTATCCTCCTCAGGACTTTAAATGGCCCCACACACTGCCGGCCCCAGCTTCCGGCAGGGCAGGAGGAGGGGCAGGTTTTGGGTCAAGAGCCTGACCCGGTCCCCGGTGCGAAACACAGCATTCCCCCGTCTCGGATATACTCGAGATTACGATGGTCATTCCAGATGAGGAAATGGTGCTTGGTCCCCTCAAGCCAATGTCTCCACACCTTCAGAACCTTGACCACCGCTAACAACTCCCGGTCCTCCACGTCATAGTTCCACTCCGCCGGACCAAGCTTCCTCGAGAAGAAAGCGCGTGCCCGAGCGCTGTGATAGCACGGCTACCACCCCAGCCATGGACGTGTCCACCTCCACTATGAACGCCAAAGAGGGGTCCAGATGAGCCAGCACGGGAGCGTCGGTGAACAGCTCCTTCAGGCTACTGAAGGCTCTGCCCGCCTCCGCGGACCAGCGCAAGCTGGTGGCTGGAGCATTCTTCAACCCATACGGCATGACGAGGTACTCATAGTGGCCAGATGTGGTACTACACACAGTCTTCCACTCATCTCCCTCGCGGATACGCACCAAATTATACGCACTCCTACGGTCCAGTTTTGTGAAAAAACTTGCCCTGTGAAATGATTCCACCGCCGTGGCGATGCGAGGTAGCGGGTAACTAAACCCCACTGTGATAGAATTTAGACCTCTATCGGTGGAGGCTAGTAGACCGGCGACGACGACTGCCGAGCGCCGCCCGAACAGGCAGGGGAGCCAACTTCGGGGGGAGTCGTGACAATATTACAGTTTTTTACAATCGCTAGGACCCATTTCTCAATACTTAGGTCACTTTTTCAAAACTTTTCACACAGTTCATTTCACATCCAAAATGCACTAAAATACCAAAACACTTCATACATGTCTCAAATCAACTCATTCTTCCATAACACTAGCAAAGGTTATCACCCAACAAGCACACTTTGTCACTCATAAAACAATGACCTAAAAAAACACTAACAACAGGTAGCATTACACAATGTTTTATTTTGTAAAATGTCTTTACAAAACAAGAATGACACCTCTCTACTGTTTAGAATTCACTGCAGTTTATGTTACAGGAATGAATCAGACCTGATGCAATATGCTTCAATATGTTTTATGTCATTTTATGGCATTGAGTGATTCCAAAATACAAGAATTTGTATATACACCATCTACCAATACAGACACAGTAGCAATGCTAGTCAACCCTGTCTTCTGCATTTGGCCACAGGTTCTCATCCACATCACATCTTATGTCATCTTGGGAAATACACATTTGATTTGGATTTTTTTTATTTCACCTTTATTTAACCAGGTAGGCTAGTTGAGAACAAGTTCTCATTTGCAACTGCGACCTGGCCAAGATAAAGCATAGCAGTGTGAACAGACAACACAGAGTTACACATGGAGTAAACAATTAAAAAAGGCATGAGGAGGTAGGCGAATAATTACAATTTTGCAGATTAACACTGGAGTGATAAATGGTCAGATGGTCATGTACAGGTAGAGATATTGGTGTGCAAAAGAGCAGAAAAGTAAATAAATAAAAACAGTATGGGAATGAGGTAGGTGAAAATGGATGGGCTATTTACCAATAGACTATGTACAGCTGCAGCGATCGGTTAGCTGCTCAGATAGCTGATGTTTGAAGTTGGTGAGGGAGATAAAAGTCTCCAACTTCAGCGATTTTTGCAGTTCGTTCCAGTCACAGGCAGCAGAGTACTGGAACGAAAGGCGGCCAAATGAGGTGTTGGCTTTAGGGATGATCAGTGAGATACACGTGCTGGAGCGCGTGCTACGGATGGGTGTTGCCATCGTGACCAGTGAACTGAGATAAGGCGGAGCTTTACCTAGCATGGACTTGTAGATGACCTGGAGCCAGTGGGTCTGGCGACGAATATGTAGCGAGGGCCAGCCGACTAGAGCATACAAGTCGCAGTGGTGGGTGGTATAAGGTGCTTTAGTGACAAAACGGATGGCACTGTGATAGACTGCATCCAGTTTGCTGAGTAGAGTGTTGGAAGCCATTTTGTAGATGACATCGCCGAAGTCGAGGATCGGTAGGATAGTCAGTTTTACTAGGGTAAGCTTGGCGGCGTGAGTGAAGGAGGCTTTGTTGCGGAATAGAAAGCCGACTCTTGATTTGATTTTCGATTGGAGATGTTTGATATGAGTCTGGAAGGAGAGTTTGCAGTCTAGCCAGACACCTAGGTACTTATAGATGTCCACATATTCAAGGTCGGAACCATCCAGGGTGGTGATGCTAGTAGGGCATGCGGGTGCAGGCAGCGATCGGTTGAAAAGCATGCATCATGTGGATGGTGGTCATAAGTCTTCCACCTCCATGAGGAAAATAATTCCTCTATGAGGAATGTAGAGTAAGGTGGGAGGAAAAGTGACATCGTCCTGGGATGGGCTGCAAACCCTTCTGTGACTGCACCAGAGTGGTGAAATGCTACATTGTTCCATACAATAACAAACGTTTTCGCCTCACTGCAACCTTTTCTTCACCTGGCACAACCCTTCCATGGAGGTCATCCAGGAATTAAATGAGACGCTCGGTGTTGTATGGCCCAATTATCGGTTTGTGTAACAGCAATCCAACAGAGGATATTTCTGCACACATTGTGATGTTGGCACCCCTCTGGCCCGGGACATCCACTGTGGCCCCTCTCATTGATAGACCATGATTTATTACAAGATCAATTATAGTAACCCTTATCTCATCTGAGACTACAGCTCTTGATCTTCCTCTCAGTCTTCTTCCACCACGCATACATACTCCTCTTCCTCTCCCAGCCACTCTTCTTCCTCTGTCAGCCACTTCTCTATCTCTGGCTGGGTCCATGTTTAAATTACAGTACAGCATTATTCCTAAAATGTCCCCTTTTGTATAGACGGTAATAAAATTGAAAGACTAACACCTGGGTAGGTGTTCAGCTACAATGGGAATCAGCTGTGGTTGGTCTAATTGTTTTGATAGTATTTAATCGTTTAGATTCGAATACAGTGCCTTGCGAAAGTATTCGGCCCCCTTGAACTTTGCGACCTTTTGCCACATTTCAGACTTCAAACATAAAGATATAAAACTGTATTTTTTTGTGAAGAATCAACAACAAGTGGGACACAATCATGAAGTGGAACGACATTTATTGGATATTTGAAACTTTTTTTAACAAATCAAAAACTGAAAAATTGGGCGTGCAAAATTATTCAGCCCCTTTACTTTCAGTGCAGCAAACTCTCTCCAGAAGTTCAGTGAGGATCTCTGAATGATCCAATGTTGACCTAAATGACTAATGATGATAAATACAATCCACCTGTGTGTAATCAAGTCTCCGTATAAATGCACCTGCACTGTGATAGTCTCAGGGGTCCGTTAAAAGCGCAGAGAGCATCATGAAGAACAAGGAACACACCAGGCAGGTCCGAGATACTGTTGTGAAGAAGTTTAAAGCCGGATTTGGATACAAAAATATTTCCCAAGCCTTAAACATCCCAAGGAGCACTGTGCAAGCGATAATATTGAAATGGAAGGAGTATCAGACCACTGCAAATCTACCAAGACCTGGCCGTCCCTCTAAACTTTCAGCTCATACAAGGAGAAGACTGATCAGAGATGCAGCCAAGAGGCCCATGATCACTCTGGATGAACTGCAGAGATCTACAGCTGAGGTGGGACACTCTGTCCATAGGACAACAATCAGTCGTATATTGCACAAATCTGGCCTTTATGGAAGAGTGGCAAGAAGAAAGCCATTTCTTAAAGATATCCATAAAAAGTGTTGTTTAAAGTTTGCCACAAGCCACCTGGGAGACACAACAAACATGTGGAAGAAGGTGCTCTGGTCAGATGAAACCAAAGTTTAACTTTTTGGCAACAATGCAAAACGTTATGTTTGGCGTAAAAGCAACACAACTCATCACCCGGAACACACCATCCCCACTGTCAAACATGGTGGTGGCAGCATCATGGTTTGGGCCTGCTTTTCTTCAGCAGGGACAGGGAAGATGGTTAAAATTGATGGGAAGATGGATGGAGCCAAATACAGGACCATTCTGGAAGAAAACCTGATGGAGTCTGCAAAAGACCTGAGACTGGGACGGAGATTTGTCTTCCAACAAGACAATGGTCCAAAACATAAAGCAAAATCTACAATGGAATGGTTCAAAAATAAACATATCCAGGTGTTAGAATGGCCAAGTCAAAGTCCAGACCTGAATCCAATCGAGAATCTGTGGAAAGAACTGAAAACTGCTGTTCACAAATGCTCTCCATCCAACCTCACTGAGCTTGAGCTGTTTTGCAAGGAGGAATGGGAAAATAATTCAGTCTCTCGATGTGCAAAACTGATAGAGACATACCCCAAGCGACTTACAGCTGTAATCGCAGCAAAAGGTGGCGCTACAAAGTATTAACTTAAGGGGGCTGAATAATTTTGCACGCCCAATTTTTCAGTTTTTGATTTGTTAAAAAAGTTAAATATCCAATAAATGTCGTTCCACTTCATGATTGTGTCCCACTTGTTGTTGATTCTTCACAAAAAAATACAGTTTTATATCTTTATGTTTGAAGCCTGAAATGTGGCAAAAGGTCGCAAAGTTCAAGGGGGCCGAATACTTTCGCAAGGCACTGTATATTTCAAGACGGTATTAATGTCTTATTTAATTTTGTTATGTTAGGTTCTGAACTTAAGTTCAACAGTTTTGAAAAGAGTATGTAAACGTGTGCAAATTGGCCTGTAGGTACATAGAGTTTTGGTGGTGGTTGTGTCTGAGTGAGAAAAGAATTCATGAAATTTGAAAGATGTAGTCATTGAATGCATTTTGTGCCAAAGCAATGAAGCAATTATCCACAGTTTAGCCCACATAGACTGCTGTTGTGCTCACTGTGTGAAGAGTTTTGAAAAAGTGAGCACTGAGCTCTAGTGCAGGGAGAGTAATCCCAGTAAGTAAGATGACAGCAACCATGAAACAGTGTATGTGAACGTAAGTAGATACCTCAGTGATACTAACCCACGTAGGTGCTTGAACGAGGAGAGATGAATCAAAGATAACTAACGAAAACAAACTGTTTCCCCTTCTATCTGTGGATTCATCTTTGGAGTGGAGAAACACATATATTTGTATGACTCTAGCTCAAAACCTCCGGGAAAGGAACTCAGCCCTGATCCGTCCTCCATGTTGGATGTGTGAGAAAAATATAGTACTTTGTGAAGACCAGGAGAGGGCAGTACATCACACAGCTGTTGTTGGACCAGAGGTATGCAACATGGGATCCTGGGAGCCACAATGTTTCTTCTCACTTTGACTGGCACTAAATGTTTTGGTGGAACTTGCAACCTTTCAGTTACTAGCCCAACACTCTAACCACAGGTCAAGAGTGGATCCTGGGATAAGAAAAACTCCACCATTTTGTTTGTTTTTCTTAGGTTTTTAATGTACATTTTTGCCTGAATTTATCATATAGCTTATTTTGTGATTACATTTTCATTGAATTTTCACAAAACACAAAAATTAACACCAGCAAACAGAACCAATCAACATAGTCAACACCATACAAATGCAGCAGGTAGCCTGGTGGTTAAGAGCATTGGACCAGCAACCCAGTAAGGTTACTTGTTTGAATCCCCAGGCCGTAAAGGTGGAAAAATATTTTGTCCTGCGTATGAGCAAGGCAATTAACCCCCAACAACTGCTCCCTGAGCACCGATGACGTCGATTCAGAGGGTTTGGATTAAATGCGGAAAATACATTGAGTTGAATTCATTCAGTTGTGCAACTGGCTAGGTATCCCCCCTTTCCTTACAAAGATCTCCAGCCCATGATACATCATAAAGAGAAAAATAAAATGTAATGTACTGAATGATTTGTCATGAGGACAGGTCAAGCCATCCACCCACACCAACAGCATGTTTGTCATGAGGACAGGTCAAGTCATCCACCCACACCAACAGCATGTTTGTCATGAGGACAGGTCAAGCCATCCACCCACACCAACAGCATGTTTGTCATGAGGACAGGTCAAGCCATCCATCCACACCAACAGCATGTTTGTCACGAGGACAGGTCAAGCCATCCATCCACACCAACAGCATGTTTGTCATGAGGACAGGTCAAGTCTCCCTCCCACACCAACAGCATGTTTGTCATGAGGACAGGTCAAGCCATCCACCCACACCAACAGCATGTTTGTCATGAGGACAGGTCAAGCCATCCACCCACACCAACAACATGTTTGTCATGAGGACAGGTCAAGTCTCCCTCCCACACCAACATCATGTTTGTCATGAGGACAGGTCAAGTCTCCCTCCCACACCGACAGCATGTTTGTCATGAGGACAGGTCAAGCCATCCACCCACACCAACAGCATGTTTGTCATCCCCTCAAAATAGCAAAGAAAGATGAACAGAAGGGATTTTTGGGAACAGATTCTCTTTTACATTTTACACAGATTAGCAATTAAACCAAATTAAAAGCAGGGTACATAAATGTTAAACATCAACCAAAGCAGGTACACAAGCAGTTAAAAATGAGAATATCAACGTCATATATCATGTTATCAGGTGAGCTCACCACTGGACAAGTCTCTCCCAGGGTGGAGTGCGTGCCTTTTCACCCCCAGATTTCTCCAGCATGAATCTGACCTGGACCCCAGGAGACATGGTCATACTAGACTCATACACATAGACGTCATACCCAGGTATATCAGCCTGATGTGAGCCTTTTTCCTCAGAGAACTTTACAGCCCATTGCCAGGTGTTATAATCCAGGGTGCCTTCAGAAGAGTAGAACCCAACCCAGGAGTTATGAAACGTTTTCTTCCAGGCAGTGAAGGATTTCTTTACATACAGACGAGCGCAGGCCTTTCCATCCTTTACGAAGAGCTGCAGACTGGCGTCATAGTCATTAATATAAGCAGGAATCTCTCTGTTGGCATCGTGAAACTCAGAACCTCTCCAGATCTCCTCTCCGATAGTGGACCCAAACCCCAAGTAATTCCACCATGATTTTACCTCCTTATGGAGCCGGACCTGGAGACCAGGGTTAAGGGGTACTGAGGTGTTATAGCTCCCAGAGGCTTGGCCCCCGACTGATGATCTGTCCAGCTCGCTCTTACTGTCACTGTTATTGTTCCTATGAAGAACCACCATTAAACCCCGGTCTAATAGCCTCTTGGGGATCCCACTCCAGATGATCCTGGCTTTTCCTCTATTTGTGGTTTTCACACTAAGCTTAATCAATGCATTATCCTTATCCTCCATGACACTTTGGGTTTCAACTGCCCGCGCACCATGGCCTTTGAGTTTGTCACTCTGGGGTTGAAATGTTAAACAAAACGCTTGCTCTTTAATAAATAAGGTTTTGGGACGTGTAAAGTACAATACAATAGCCAGAAGAAGTGCCAGACCAGGTGTTTGTCCCCAGATGTTTTCCAGTTCTTGCATACTGTTGTGGTTGATCTCTACATTATATATACGTGGAATGTCATTTTGGTCAATGGTTGGTAGACTTTGGATTTGTCTAAGGAGGCTGACATTGACACGGTATGTATTGTCTGGATCATAGGCACTTCCTCTGTTTTCATTTGGTGGATAGTGCTGTGTGACATAGACCTCGTCTACTATGAACTGATTGGACCCATCCTCCCTAACTCTGAGTATGACCCTGTCCCTGTTGTTCTCAGGTCCACTTGAGCTGTAGAATATTTGAGCTACATAATCAGGAAGTGCCCTTAAGCCATTACTGTTCATATTCCCTAGTGAGTAGTAACTTCCGCTTTCAGGAAGCAGAAAAGGTAATGAAGCTGGTCTGTTTCCATAGAAATGAAAGCCATAGTCTCCCCTGGTTGGGTTGAAATTGAGTCTCATGTTGCCGTTGTTGTCAATGCGAATGTTGTTGGCTAGCCAGTGGAGCAGCATGAGGCCGTGTCGAGGAAAGGTGTGACCAAACTCTATTCCCTTGAGGTCCTTTATTGAACTAAGGGTTCCTCTGACAGCGCATACTGAGGTCAGAGACAGACACAAGATGAAACAACCCAGGATGCCCCTTCCAATCATGGCCAGCCTGTGACAAAACAAATACTGTGTCAACATTTGTACATTTTTTCTATAAATTAATAAACAAATAAATACATATGTAACTTATTTCTAGTGCTCGGGAAAACATCAGAAAATATCTGACAAACTTTCATTTTGAAGTTAACTGTCACTATATCGGACCTTTGTCCCAATAATGTAATATGAGTTAATAAGTCCTCACATTACACTGTATGTATAGTTTGTATCAGTAGCTTATTTCTTGTGGTTGGCAATAGGTTTAACGTTTTAAGACTCCCCAAAAAGTCTTGGTCTGAAAATTTTAGCTCTAAAAATGTCAGAAGATATCAGACAAACTTTTATTTTGGAGCGAACTGTAACTATATCAGAACAATATGTCCCAATATGTACGATGAGGTTTTCCAAAATAACATTTGGAAACTTGTAAACACGATCAATACTGTAATATGATGTAATAAGTGCTCACATCAAAATAAAACAAATTAGTTCCAATAAAACATCTCACTCACCTTCTTGTGCAGCCCACCACCAGAATCTAGTCTTGACTGTGTTTGTTTCTCTTTTCTGTCAACAGATCCCAGGATTGAAACTGACTAACAGGTGCTTCTTGTAGCCTACATACACATAACCAGTACACAGGGCAGATACAAGACAAGGGTAAGAAAAACAGAGTTTTACAAAGGCTGATCTGTGACGTCACTGGGCCACTCATGTTTCATCAGAAATGAAACTTATCCTTAGAGTGAGTACCTTTCACTTTCAGAACGCAGAAAATGTAATGAGCGGGATCTGAGAGTTTCTATAGAAATGAAAGCCATGCTTCTTGTAGTACGCTTGGGCATTCTGAGTCTTTTCGGTGAGTCAGATAATTTGCCTACGTTCAGCTAAAAGAGACATTTATTTGGCTCCAAAACGTCTCCTCGTTCAGTAGTGCTTAAAAATTTACTTAAAACGATGAAACAATTACAAATCTCTCATGTAAAGCCTAAAAAGTTGCCTGCCATTATATCAGATCCTGACATGTGGGTTCACATACATTTTAACTGACCAAATTATTAGATGGCACTGCAAAAATGTGTGGACCAGAATGAGGCTCTCTGCTCACTATCCAATGTTCCTGAGGTGAAGAATTCAGATAATGTTTTGGAGCTCAAATGTACTAGTAACAGTATCAAAAATCAGCAAGCCAAATGAATGGCTCTTTCACCAGTGATTTGCATCATGGAAATTCTCTAAAACAGGTTCATCTCACCATCCAATTTCCTTCACCTGCACTTATCTGAGGACACAGGATAGGTGTAGTATTTCATCAAATGAGAGACTTAATTTCAACCAGTAGAGAAAGTGAAAAGCTTTATTGAAAGTTAATTATCCAAGTGTTATAAATACATAGTATTTGCATTATAAAAATTACAATTGTAATATAAAACAAGTTCAACCTGTACCTCAATGCACATCTGGTGTCCATTATAAAAACAGAGAGGAAGAAAGAGGAGGTGGGGGGAGAGGTGTGAGAGGGGGTCAAAGACAGAAAGGGAAAGAGATGAGAACAGAGGAGCAGGGAAGAAAGAGGAGGTGGGGGAGAGGTGTGAGGGGTCAAAGACAGAAAGGGAAAGAGATGAGAACAGAGGAGCAGGGAAGAAAGAGGAGGTGGGGGAGAGGTGTGAGGGGGTCAAAGACAGAAAGGGAAAGAGATGAGAACAGAGGAGCAGGGAAGAAAGAGGAGGTGGGGGAGGTGTGAGAGGGGGTCAAAGACAGAAAGGGAAAGAGATGAGAACAGAGGAGCAGGGAAGAAAGAGGAGGTGGGGGAGAGGTGTGAGAGGGGTCAAAGACAGAAAGGGAAAGAGATGAGAACAGAGGAGCAGGGAAGAAGAGGAGGTGGGGGGAGAGGTGTGAGAGGGGGTCAAAGACAGAAAGGGAAAGAGATGAGAACAGAGGAGCAGGGAAGAAAGAGGAGGTGGGGAGAGAGGTGTGAGAGGGGGTCAAAGACAGAAAGGGAAAGAGATGAGAACAGAGGAGCAGGGAAGAAAGAGGAGGTGGGGGAGAGGTGTGAGAGGGGGTCAAAGACAGAAAGGGAAAGAGATGAGAACAGAGGAGCAGGGAAGAAAGAGGAGGTGGGGGAGAGGTGTGAGAGGGGGTCAAAGACAGAAAGGGAAAGAGATGAGAACAGAGGAGCAGGGAAGAAAGAGGAGGTGGGGGAGAGGTGTGAGAGGGGGTCAAAGACAGAAAGGGAAAGAGATGAGAACAGAGGAGCAGGGAAGAAAGAGGAGGTGAGGGGAGAGGTGTGAGAGGGGGTCAAAGACAGAAAGGGAAAGAGATGAGAACAGAGGAGCAGGGAAGAAAGAGGAGGTGGGGGAGAGGTGGGAGAGGGGGTCAAAGACAGAAAGGGAAAGAGATGAGAACAGAGGAGCAGGGAAGAAAGAGGAGGTGGGGGAGAGGTGTGAGGGGGTCAAAGACAGAAAGGGAAAGAGATGAGAACAGAGGAGCAGGGAAGAAAGAGGAGGTGGGGGAGGTGTGAGAGGGGGTCAAAGACAGAAAGGGAAAGAGATGAGAACAGAGGAGCAGGGAAGAAAGAGGAGGTGGGGGGAGAGGTGTGAGAGGGGGTCAAAGACAGAAAGGGAAAGAGATGAGAACAGAGGAGCAGGGAAGAAAGAGGAGGTGGGGAGAGAGGTGTGAGAGGGGGTCAAAGACAGAAAGGGAAAGAGATGAGAACAGAGGAGCAGGGAAGAAAGAGGAGGTGGGGGAGAGGTGTGAGAGGGGGTCAAAGACAGAAAGGGAAAGAGATGAGAACAGAGGAGCAGGGAAGAAAGAGGAGGTGGGGGAGAGGTGTGAGAGGGGGTCAAAGACAGAAAGGGAAAGAGATGAGAACAGAGGAGCAGGGAAGAAAGAGGAGGTGGGGGGAGAGGTGTGAGAGGGGGTCAAAGACAGAAAGGGAAAGAGATGAGAACAGAGGAGCAGGGAAGAAAGAGGAGGTGAGGGGAGAGGTGTGAGAGGGGGTCAAAGACAGAAAGGGAAAGAGATGAGAACAGAGGAGCAGGGAAGAAAGAGGAGGTGGGGGGAGAGGTGGGAGAGGGGGTCAAAGACAGAAAGGGAAAGAGCAGAACAGAGCAGAACAGAGGAGCAGGGAAGAAAGCTTATGATTCATGAATCACAGTGCAACTAAACTACGTATTCTCTCAGGTCATCACAGTTACATAATAGTATCTCTACCGGTGTCTCCTAACCAGCCTTGGGCCCCCAGTTGGGTTGTCTTTGAGCGGATGAGGTGACGATGACGGGACTAGGGATTGGCATCCTCTCTCACAGACAATACCTGCAGATAAGAGCGATGGAGAGAGAGAGAGATGGCATGAATGAGCCTTGTGTGTTTTTATTTCTAGCACTATGTCAGTCATCACAATCGTCAGGTGGTGAAGTACAAAACTGACCTTGGATCATTAACTCTGGGACTACTACATCTCTGTCTGTATTTCAATGTTAACCATCTCTTTAATAATACTTCCAGTTGACCCAAACAAGTGACCTCTCACCTCTGATCAAGATGTGCATCTGTTTCAGGCAGTTCAGAAGTGGGAGGGGTTCACTGACACAGCTGATATAACCTAATATGCACAGACTCAGGAAGACAAACAATATAGCATAGTTACATAAATATACATATTGGTGTCTTATTATTCCCCATTGGTGGTCCTCTTGCCTATTCTTTGAAGGTGGAAGGATCTACAGGCCACACACCTGAACATCTTAAAATAGCCTATTTTTGTTTTGTGCAGACCTGAACAGCACCCTCACCTGAGAATTATAAATCAAATGGAGATATAGTGGGAATAGAATAACTGCAGATGACATTAAATGAAAAAATATATTTTACTGCAATGTGGGTGGCTCTTAAAAGAGCCTTTGGTTGTACATAGTACATGGCACAAGATGTTAACAGGGAACAGCACCCTCCTCGAAGAAGAAGAAAGTGAAGATCTCCAGCACACGGACAAGTGCTGCGTTGTTGGCCCCCATCCTGGCAACATCCTGCAGAGCAGTTGACCTCTCCTCTGGCACACGGCGGCGAGCTGCAGCTCCCCTCCTGGTTCTTGTGTCCATGCTCATGAAGTTATACAGGACACAGGTAGCCTTCACACACACCTCTGCGTTAGCAGGGTGGACCCTGGCAACTCACCGGAACATCTGCCAGTGGGACGCAAGAATGGCGAAGGTGCACTCCACAGTCAGCCTGGTTCGGGCGAGGCGGTAGTTGAAGACTGTGTTTCTCCTGGGGATGATTGCTCCAGGGAAGGGCCGCATGAGGTTTCTCCGGAGAGGAAAGGCCTCATCTCCCACAAAGACTTTGGGCTGGGGTCCCCGGAAGTGATGCGCGGGTTGACCTATAACCCACAGTCCCTGCAGTTATATCTGCGGGGCGGACGGGTTTAGGTTAATTAAATATTGAGTGGCTGAAGGGCAGGTGGGTTGAATAAAGAGAAGCAATACCTTAAAAAATCCATTCATTATTATGCAATTTATATAGGCTACATTGAGTGTTTTCTTTAATTGTTTTACACTATCTCATATAACTGCATAAGCTTCAACTTTAGTTGAATGCCAAATAGCCGTCACAGCCTATCGCCAAATAAGCCTTTTGGGAACAGGCAGAAAAAGTCAATCCACTGAGGGGAAAGGACAATGTCGAAGTATAATTCAATAAGCCAAAAGCTGCAAAAGGAGAGTTGAAGATAAAGAGAAGTGAAAAGAGAAGAAAAAGAGAAGTGAGGGTCAGAAAAGTAATGTTTGGGAAAGATTTGGTGAAGTGATAATAGATGATATTAGTGTCGGCTATGTTATGTGTGAGTGAGGATTGTGAGGCGCTATCCAAATTCGACAGTCACAAGATGGGACTTCAAATAGGCTATGGCTGTCACGTTCTGATCGTAGTTCTTTTGTTATGTCTTTGTTTTAGTATGGTCAGGGCGTGAGTTGGGTGGGTTGTCTATGTTCCTTTTTCTATTTGGTGTTTTTGTGTTTGGTCTGGTATGGTTCTCAATCAGAGGAAGGTGTCGTTAGTTGTCTCTGATTGAGAATCATACTTAGGCAGCCTTTTCCCACCTGTGTGGTGGGTGATTGTTTTCTGTTGAGTGTTTGTATCTGCACCAGACAGAACTGTTTCGTTTAGTTCGTTCTGGTTATTTTGTTTTTGTGTTCATGATAATAAATGATCAATATGGACACTTACCACGCTGCGCATTGGTCCTCCTCTTCTTCCACCACAAACAACCGTTACAATGGCATGTCAAGGGAACTGTAGCCTGCTGTTCAGATGGGTTAAATGGAAACTGAAATCTGGACATTGACCAACCAGAATAACCTACTGTTTTTTTGCAAACTCCAAAGTCCTCTGATAATATTAGTACCATGTGAATCGACATGAGAGAAATGTTTGAGTTTGTCAGGTGTTACTTGCGGTTTGACCAAGAAAACAACTGATTCAATAAATTGCCCAAAATGCTGCGCATAGCCTATATATATGAAGGGCCTACGTGTATCAACTTTCACAGTGAATGCTTTTGTTTATATGTTTTGTGCGAATGAATTGAACATCACCAAATGCATCATAAAAATGCTGTGCCTATTTAATGCAACCCCTACTGTTAATAGATCACCAAGCAGCATACAACTGAGATAAACGTTTGGAACAAGTTTACCTTCTAATCCATTTCCTAAAAACACACATCAAGTCCACGTTAGATGTTTAACATCTGAAGGCTGGGGAGCATTTAGGACGTCTTCTACTGCCGATTGATAAACTATCCTAATGATTATGATCTGTCATGGAAATGAATGTATACTGAGAGAGACTTTGTCATTTCGTCAAACGATCATCTTTATTTAATAATGATTAATTATTGCAATAATGAAGATGGTCGACCACACACTCCGAAGTGTGTGTTGCCGAGAGCTTAACCTTTAATCAAAAACAGAGATCTTCTATAGGAGACCCAAACATGCCTAGTCATGGCTGGTTCCACCCCCCATGCAGATTGGGGGGCACCACAATCCATCCTGGGTTCATCCTGTGTTCATCTGCAGCCAGGGACATTTACCAGATGCAAGAATGATTAGACACAATAAGGGATTGTTCTACTCCTCCAGGCTCTTTCTATCTCGGATCACACACACCACATCTTATCTATGGAATACCAGCTGTAGGTTTTTATCACCAAGTTATTAATCAATTGTCAGCTCAAGCTATCTATAGTAAAACCATATGCCCAGATTAGCTGCAGGGAGACACAGCATTAGTAGAACAGAAATGTCTTACTATTTGTTAAGTATTAATTGTTAACTATTAATATCAAACAAATCAGGTAATTCTTCTTTCACAGATCACACTTCCTCAATTCAAATATTGTGGCAACACTATACCAAAGACAGTTTGGTATGGTTTACAAACTTGGGAACCAGGCTCGAGTTTTATCAGTGTAGCCTGGACTTGTTGAAATATCTTCATGCCTAGAAAAAACCCCTCCAGGCTTCAGTCATAACTGTCAATTAATAGAAAAAGAGAAAGTATTAGAGAGCAGAGAGCAGTTTGGAGAAAACTAGTCCCGTCTGAATCATCCATTGAAATAATGGACATTCTGGGGTAATAAATACATAACCAACGTTCTCTAATAATACTAGTCTCGTGTGAATAGGGCTATAGCCTTAATAATAATTCCTGCAGAATTAAGCATTGCTTGCAGTAAAATTATACACCAAATGTAGGCTAAATTTGGACTTGATAACAGGAGTGGAGAAATATGATCTTTTTTCAATGCTGTTAGATGCCATCTGTAGAGGTTCTGTCTTCAGACTTACAGAAAATGTTTGACCTCTGTCATTGGGTTTATAACAAAGTATTGAGATAAACTTTTGTTATTGACCAAATACTTATTTTCCACCATAATTTGCAAATAAATTCATAAAAAATCCTACAATGTGATTTTCTGGATTTTTTTCCTCATTTTGTCTGTCATAGTTGAAGTGTACCTATGATGAAACTTACAGGCCTCTCTCATCTTTTTAAGTGGGAGAACTTGCACAATTGGTGGCTGACTAAATACTTTTTTGCCCTTCTGTATGGGGCTTTGCTGACAAAACGGATGGCACTGTGATCTTTGTGGGCTATACTCAGCCTTGTCTCAGGATGGTAAGTTGGTGGTTGAAGTTATCCCTCTAGTGGTGTGGGGGCTGTGCTTTGGCAAAGTGAGTGGGGTTATATCCTTCCTGTTTGGCCCTGTCCGGGGGTGTCCTCGGATGGGGCCACAGTGTCTCCTGACCCCTCCTGTCTCAGCCTCCAGTATTTATGCTGCAGTAGTTTATGTGTTGGGGGGCTAGGGTCAGTTTGTTATATCTGTCCTATTCGGTGTCCTGTGTGAATCTAAGTGTGCGTTCTCTAATTCTCTCCTTCTCTCTTTCTTTCTCTCTCTCGGAGGACCTGAGCCCTAGGACCATGCCCCAGGACTACCTGACATGATGACTCCTTGCTGTCCCCAGTCCACCTGGCCGTGCTGCTGCTCCAGTTTCAACTGTCCTTATTATTATTCGACCATGCTGGTCATTTATGAACATTTGAACATCTTGGCCATGTTCTGTTATAATCTCCACCCGGCACAGCCAGAAGAGGATTGGCCACCCCACATATGCTTTCTCTAATTCTCTCTGTCTTTCTCTCTTTCGGAGGACCTGAGCCCTAGGACCATGCCCCAGGACTACCTGACATGATGACTCCTTGCTGTCCCCAGTCCACCTGGCCGTGCTGCTGCTCCAGTTTCAACTGACCTGAGCCCTAGGACCATGCCCCAGGACTACCTGACATGATGACTCCTTGCTGTCCCCAGTCCACCTGGCCGTGCTGCTGCTCCAGTTTCAACTGACCTGAGCCCTAGGACCATGCCCCAGGACTACCTGACATGATGACTCCTTGCTGTCCCCAGTCCACCTGACCATGCTGCTGCTCCAGTTTAAACTGTTCTGCCTTATTATTATACGACCATGCTGGTCATTTATGAACATTTGAACATCTTGGCCATGTTCTGTTATAATCTCCACCCGGCACAGCCAGAAGAGGACTGGCCACCCCACATAGCCCGGTTCCTCTCTAGGTTTCTTCCTAGGTTTTGGCCTTTCTAGGGAGTTTTTCCTAGCCACCGTGCTTCTACACCTGCATTGCTTGCTGTCTGGGGTTTTAGGCTGGGTTTCTGTACAGCACTTTGAGATATCAGCTGATGTACGAAGGGCTATATAAATACATTTTATTTTATTTGATAGACTACATCCAGTTTGCTGAGTAGAGTGTTGGAGGCTATTTTGTAGATGACATCGCCAAAGTCAAGGATCGGTAGGATGGTCAGTTTTACAAGGGTATGTTTGGCAGCATGAGTGAAGGAAGCTTTGTTGCGAAATAGGAAGCCGATTCTAGATTTAATTTTTGATTGGAGATGCTTAATGTGAGTCTGGAAGGAGAGTTTACAGTCTAGCCAGACACCTAGGTATTTGTAGTTATCCACGTATTCTAAGTCAGAGCCGTCCAGAGTAGTGATGCTGGATGGGCGGGCAGGTGCGGGCAATGATCGGTTGAATAGCATGCATTTAGTTTTATTTGCGTTTAAGAGCAGTTGGAGGCCACGGAAGGAGAGTTGTATGGCATTGAAGCTCGTCTGGAGGTTAGTTAACACAGTGTCCAAAGAAGGGCCAGAAGTATACAGAATGGTGTCGTCTGCGTAGAGGTGGATTAGAGAATCACCAGCAGCAAGAGCGACATCATTGATGTATACAGAGAAGAGAGTCGGCCCGAGAATTGAACCCTGTGGCACCCCCATAGAGACTGCCAGAGGTCCGGACAACAGGCCCTCCGATTTGACACACTGAGCTCTATCAGAGAAGTAGTTGGTGAACCAGGCGAGGCAATCATTTGAGAAACCAAGGCTGTTGAGTCTCCCAATAAGAATGTGGTGATTGACAGAGTCGAAAGCCTTGGCCAGGTCGATGAATACAGCTGCACAGTAATGTCTCTTATCTATGGCGGTTATGATATCGTTAAGGACCTTGAGCGTGGCTGAGGTGCACCCATAACCAGCTCAGAAACCAGATTGCCTAGCAGAGAAGGTACGATGTGATTCAAAATGGTCAGTAATCTGTTTGTTAACTTGGCTTTCGAAGACCTTAGAGATGCAGGGTAGGATAGATATAGGTCTGTAGCAGTTTGGGTCTAGAGTGTCTCCCCCTTGGAAGAGGGGATGACCGCGGCAGCTTTCCAATCTATGGGAATCTCAGACGACACAAAAGAGAGGTTGAACAGGCTAGTAATAGGGGTTCCAACATTTCGGCAGATCATTTAAGAAAGAGAGGGTCCAGATTGTCTAGCCCGGCTGATTTGTAGGGGTCCAGATTTCGCAGCACTCAGAACATCAGCTATCTGGATATGGGTGAAGGAGAAATGGTGGGGGCTTGGGTGGGTTGCTGTGGAGGGTGCTGGGCAGTTGACTGGGGTAGGGGTAGCCAGGTGGAAAGCATGGCCAGCCGTAGAGAAATGCTTATTGAAATTCTCAATAATAGTGGGTTTGTCGGTTGTAACAGTGTTTCCTAGCCTCAGAGCAGTGGGATGAGGTGCTTTTATTCTCCATGGACTTTACAGTGTCCCAGAATTTTTTTGAGTTTGTACTGCAGGATGCAAATTTCTGCTTAAAAAAGCTCGCCTTTGCTTTCCTAACTGCCTGTGTATATTGGTTCCTAACTTCCCTGAAAAGTTGCATATCATTGGGGCTATTCGATGCTAACGGTGAGAGACTTGTTTCTGGAAAGGTACATTTTTAGAAGTAGAAGCTCAAATTGTTTGGGTACAGACCTGGATAGTAAGACAGAACTCCACAGATTATCTTTGCAGTAAATTTCAACACCGCCCCCTTTGGCAGTTCTATCTTGTCGGAAAATGTTATAGTTAGGAATGGAAATGTCAAGTTTTTTTGTGGTCTTCCTAAGCCAGGATTCAGACACGGCTAGGACATCCAGATTGGTGGAGTGTGCTAGGGCAGTGAATAAAACAAACTTGGGGAGGAGGCTTCTAATGTTAACATGCATGAAACCAAGGCGTTTAGGGTTGCAGAAGTCAACAAATGAGAGAGCCTGGGGGATGGGAGTGGAGGTAGACACTGCAGGGCCTGGATTACCCTCTACATCACCGGAGGAACAGAGGGGTAAGATAAGGGTTCGGCTAAAGGCTAACAGAACTGGACGCCTAGTACGTTCAGAACAGAGAGTAAAAGGAGCAGATTTCTGGGCACGGTAGAATATATTCAAGGCATAATGTACAGACAAAGGTATAGTAGGATGTGAATACAGTGGGGGTAAACCTGTGCATACAGTGATGATGAAAGATATTGTCTCTAGAAATAGCATCTAAACCAGGTGATGTCACTGCGTGTGTGGGGGGTGGAACTAAATTGTTAGCCGAGGCATGTTGAGCAGTGCTAGAGGCTCTACAGTGAAATAAAACAATAGTTACAAACCAGAACAGCAATCGACACAGCATGGTGACGTTAGGGAAAGGCATGTTGACGTTAGGAAAAGGCATGGTGACGTTAGGGAAAGGCATGGTGACGTTAGGGAAAGGCATGGCGACGTTAGGGAAAGGCATGGCGACGTTAGGGAAAGGCATGGCGACGTTAGGGAAAGGCATGGCGACGTTAGGGAAAGGCATGGCGACGTTAGGGAAAGGCATGGCGACGTTAGGGAAAGGCATGGCGACGTTAGGGAAAGGCATGGCGACGTTAGGGAAAGACATGGCGACGTTAGGGAAAGGCATGGCGACGTTAGGGAAAGGCATGGCGACGTTAGGGAAAGGCATGGTGACGTTAGGGAAAGGCATGGTGACGTTAGGGAAAGGCATGTGTAGCCGGGTGATCACACAATATCTCTCATGACACCACAGGATCATGTAGGGGTTAGGGTGCCGAAGACCCTCCCCATTATTGATTAAGGGGACCTTAAGATTCATATGTTTTGCTGCAGGCCTTATAATGGATACTGTTGCTATGTGTCTAAAACGCTGCCACTATACGTTGCACAAGCATCTATATTAGTCTTTGTGGTTAAGCCCTGGCTGTTGCAAGAGTGTGCTTGCTGGCCAGGTATGAGGTAGACCGAAACTAGATGAAGAGAAGTAACCAGTGTCTAGTTTTGACATTTTGATCATGTGTGACAGTGTACAATGCTAATGAATTCAGAGAAGCTACTGTACTAGGTTACTTTATAAAGTAACCTCAGCTTGTTGCTGTATATGTTACGCCCCTGAAAACAGGGGAGAAATAATCACGAGTGATACGGTGTTGTTTTCTCAATTCAACTTTTAGTGCAATCATTTTACAAAAGTAACACATTACAAAACAACAGAAAAAACATTATACAAATAACACAGCAAAATATCTTATTAACAACGCACATGTTCATTCACAATCGACATAAAATGGCAGCTACTCTCAGTAAGATGCTATTCTTCGCTACAACCGAGCAGGGATCATATTACTCTCTTCAAACTTAACTCTAACTTCCTCAAGATGTTACTAAGACACACCTTAAACACTCTTGACATGTTAGCGAGTTATTACATTTAAATTACTCTTTTTTTATCATCAATAACGTACCTAAAAACAGGGGAGGAATAATCACGAGAGTGATACGGTGTTGTTTTCTCGATTCAACTTTTAGTGCAATGAGAAAAGACCGCGATTTCCCCAGGAATATGGGTGGAGACCAGAGCAATCGATCTCCGGCTCATAGATTAAGAGCATTTCTCAAGTCTTTTAGTACTATATCTCTTGACACAATGATGAAAATAATCATGGCCTCTAAACCTTCAAGCTGCATACTGGACCCTATTCCAACTAAACTACTGAAAGAGCTGCTTCCTGTGCTTGGCCCTCCTATGTTGAACATAATAAACGGCTCTCTATCCACTGGATGTGTACCAAACTCACTAAAAGTGGCAGTAATAAAGCCTCTCTTGAAAAAGCCAAACCTTGACCCAGAAAATATAAAAAACTATCGGCCTATATCGAATCTTCCATTCCTCTCAAAAATTTTAGAGAAGGCTGTTGCGCAGCAACTCACTGCCTTCCTGAAGACAAACAATTTATACGAAATGCTTCAGTCTGGTTTTAGACCCCATCATAGCACTGAGACGGCACTTGTGAAGGTGGTAAATGACATTTTAATGGCAACGGACCGAGGCTTTGCATCTGTCCTCGTGCTCCTAGACCTTAGTGCTGCTTTTGATACCATCGATCACCACATTTTTTTGGAGAGATTGGAAACCCAAATTGGTCTACACGGACATGTTCTGGCCTGGTTTAGATCTTATCTGTCGGAAAGATATCAGTTTGTCTCTGTGAATGGTTTGTCCTCTGACAAATCAACTGTAAATTCCGGTGTTCCTCAAGGTTCTGTTTTAGGACCACTATTGTTTTCACTATATATTTTACCTCTTGGGGATGTTATTCGAAAACATAATGTAAACTTTCACTGCTATGCGGATGACACACAGCTGTACATTTCAATGAAACATGGTGAAGCCCCAAAATTGCCCTCGCTAGAAGCATGTGTTTCAGACATAAGGAAGTGGATGGCTGCAAACTTTCTACTATTAAACTCGGACAAAACAGAGATGCTTGTTCTAGGTCCCAAGAAACAAAGAGATCTTCTGTTGAATCTGACAATTAATCTTAATGGTTGTACAGTCGTCTCAAATAAAACTGTGAAGGACCTCGGCGTTACTCTGGACCCTGATCTCTCTTTTGAAGAACATATCAAGACCATTTCGAGGACAGCTTTTTCCATCTACGTAACATTGCAAAAATCAGAAACTTTCTGTCCAAAAATGATGCAGAAAAATTAATCCATGCTTTTGTCACTTCTAGGTTAGACTACTGCAATGCTCTATTTTCCGGCTACCCGGATAAAGCACTAAATAAACTTCAGTTAGTGCTGAATACGGCTGCTAGAATCCTGACTAGAACCAAAAAATTTGATCATATTACTCCAGTGCTAGCCTCTCTACACTGGCTTCCTGTCAAAGCAAGGGCTGATTTCAAGGTTTTACTGCTAACCTACAAAGCATTACATGGGCCTGCTCCTACCTATCTCTCTGATTTGGTCCTGCCGTACATACCTACACGTACGCTACGGTCACAAGACGCAGGCCTCCTAATTGTCCCTAGAATTTCTAAGCAAACAGCTGGAGGCAGGGCTTTCTCCTATAGAGCTCCATTTTTATGGAACGGTCTGCCTACCCATGTCAGAGACGCAAACTCGGTCTCAACCTTTAAGTCTTTACTGAAGACTCATCTCTTCAGTGGGTCATATGATTGAGTGTAGTCTGGCCCAGGAGTGGGAAGGTGAACGGAAAGGCTCTGGAGCAACGAACCGCCCTTGCTGTCTCTGCCTGGCCGATTCCCCTCTTTCCACTGGGATTCTCTGCCTCTACCCTGTTACGGGGCTGAGTCACTGGCTTACTGGGGCTCTCTCATGCCGTCCCTGGGGGGGTGCGTCACCTGGGTGGGTTGATTCACTGTTGTGGTCGGCCTGTCTGGGTTGGCGCCCCCTTGGGTTGTGCCGTGGCGGAGATCTTTGTGGGCTATACTCGGCCTTGTCTCAGGATGGTAAGTTGGTGGTTGAAGATATCCCTCTAGTGGTGTGGGGGCTGTGCTTTGGCAAAGTGGGTGGGGTTATATCCTTCCTGTTTGGCCCTGTCCGGGGTGTCCTCGGATGGGGCCACAGTGTCTCCTGACCCCTCCTGTCTCAGCCTCCAGTATTTATGCTGCATTAGTTTATGTGTCGGGGGCTAGGGTCAGTTTGTTATATCTGGAGTACTTCTCCTGTCCTATTCGGTGTCCTGTGTGAATCTAAGTGTGCGTTCTCTAATTCTCTCCTTCTCTCTTTCTTTCTCTCTCTCGGAGGACCTGAGCCCTAGGACCATGCCCCAGGACTACCTGACATGATGACTCCTTGCTGTCCCCAGTCCACCTGGCCATGCTGCTGCTCCAGTTTCAACTGGCCTGGGCCCTAGGACCATGTCCCAGGACTACCTGACATGATGACTCCTTGCTGTCCCCAGTCCACCTGGCCATGCTGCTGCTCCAGTTTCAACTGTTCTGCCTTACTATTATTCAACCATGCTGGTCATTTATGAACATTTGAACATCTTGACCACGTTCTGTTATAATCTCCACCCGGCACAGCCAGAAGAGGACTGGCCACCCCACATATGCTCTCTCTAATTCTCTCTTTCTTTCTCTCTCTCTCGGAGGACCTGAGCCCTAGGACCGTGCCCCAGGACTACCTGACATGATGACTCCTTGCTGTCCCCAGTCCACCTGACTGTGCTGCTGCTCCAGTTTCAACTGTTCTGCCTTATTATTATTCGACCATGCTGGTCATTTATGAACATTTGAACATCTTGGTCATGTTCTGTTATAATCTCTACCCGGCACAGCCAGAAGAGGACTGGCCACCCCACATAGCCTGGTTCCTCTCTAGGTTTCTTCCTAGGTTTTGGCCTTTCTAGGGAGTTTTTCCTAGCCACCGTGCTTTTACACCTGCATTGTTTGCTGTTTGGGGTTTTAGGCTGGGTTTCTGTACAGCACTTTGAGATATCAGCTGATGTACGAAGGGCTATATAAATAAATTTGATTTGATTTGATTTGATTTCGTAGATCACAGATTAACACTTTTAGGCACCACAAAATAAAGTAATGAATATAATGTTTACACATTACTCTCACAATTCATACCCTTTGTACGCTTGACGGATTTTAACTTAAAGACAATTATATGAATGTTTTCAATCTCTATCAACTAATACTGAATGCATGATCTTTTTTACCTTAGATGTTTTAAGATCCTCACATACTATGAACTTACTAATACTTTTTAATGTATAACAGGCTATGAATATTTCCTTTAACCTGTCACATATATAAACATTGACTTGACCACCAGGGAGTGATCACATGTATAAAATCAGCTGTGCCCTTAGGTGGGTTGCAGAACTTACTCTGAAACATACATGATGTATTTCCATTGTGAACTTCTGTCTGCAATTGCATTACTTAATGTTTGATTGGTTTACTTAAAGAAGATGTTGTCTGACTGCTGATTTCAACAATAAGCCAAAGATTGACAATGAACAAGGAACCTACCCGACAAACATATGATGGATTGTAAAATAGGGCAGGGTTACACCTGTGTTGTGATACTAAGCTAGGTAGCTGGGTTGGATATTGAATCACTACAAGGCTGCCTACTAGACCAGTTTGGATGTCATCTTTATTGACTTGTCACCTCACCACCACGAACCACACATAAATTACACATATTTGGCTAAGGTGTATGTACATTTCCAACTTCAACTGTACCTTGTCAGTTTCAATTTCCTAACACAAATCCAAAGTCTCCCAACCATGAGCAGAAATGACATTCTACGTGTATATAATGTAGAGATCAACAGTCTGGAGAGTCTGGAAAACAGCCGGGGACACATACGTACCTGGTCTGGCACTTCTTCTGGCAATTGTTTTGTCCTTTACACATCCCCAGACCTTATTTAAGAAACAACAAACAACAGAAACAACAAACAACAGAAACAACAAACAGTCAATACAAAATGCAGCAGGTAGCCTGGTGGTTAAGAGCTTTGGGCCAGCACCCCAGTAAGGTTACTTGTTTGAATCCCCAGGCCGTAAAGGTGGAAAAATATTGTGTTCTGCGTATGAGCAAGGCAATTAACCCCCAACAACTGCTCCCTGAGCACCGATGACGTGGATTCAGAGGGTTTGGATTAAATGCGGAAAATACATTGAGTTGAATTCATTCAGTTGTGCAACTGGCCAGGTATCCCCCTTTCCTTACAAAGATCTCCAGCCCACTATACATCATAAAGAGAAAAATAAAATGTAATGTAATGAATGATTTGTCATGAGGACAGGTCAAGCCCTCCACCCACACCAACAGCATGTTTGTCATGAGGACAGGTCAAGTCATCCACCCACACCAACAGCATGTTTGTCATGAGGACAGGTCAAGCCATCCACCCACACCAACAGCATGTTTGTCATGAGGACAGGTCAAGCCATCCACCCACACCAACAGCATGTTTGTCATGAGGACAGGTCAAGCCCTCCACCCACACCAACAGCATGTTTGTCATGAGGACAGGTCAAGCCCTCCACCCACACCAACAGCATGTTTGTCATGAGGACAGGTCAAGCCCTCCACCCACACCAACAGCATCTTTGTCATGAGGACAGGTCAAGCCCTCCACCCACACCAACAGCATGTTTGTCACGAGGACAGGTCAAGTCTCCCTCCCACACCAACAGCATGTTTGTCATGAGGACAGGTCAAGTCATCCACCCACACCAACAGCATGTTTGTCATGAGGACAGGTCAAGTCATCCACCCACACCAACAGCATGTTTGTCATGAGGACAGGTCAAGCCATCCACCCACAACAACAGCATGTTTGTCATCCCCTCAAAATAGCAAAGAAAGATGAACAGAAGGGATTTTTGGGAACAGATTCTCATTTACACAGATGAGCAATTAAAATAAACCAAATTAAAAGCAGGGTACATAAATGTTAAACATGAGGTGACTACCTCATGAAGCTGGTTGAGATATAAACTTTGACTAAAGATACATGTTCTACATATAGTTAGAAAGATACACCTGAGAGAATGAGCTGGACAGATCATCAGTCGGGGGAAAAGCCTCTGGGAGCTATAACACCTCAGTACCCCTTAACCCTGGTCTCCAGGTCCGGCTCCATAAGGAGGTAAACAATTGGTGGAATTACTTGGGGTTTGGGTCTCCAACTGGAGAGGAGATCTGGAGAGGTTCTGAGTTGACACGCTTGGGGATCCCACTCCAGATGATCCTGGCTTTTCCTTTATGGTATTTGCGACTGCAATTGAATAAACTTTTTCCAGTTTGACTAACCTTCGTGTCTTACTTCCGGCGCCGACTGAGATGGCCGCCTCGCTTCGCGTTCCTAGGAAACTATGCAGTTTTTTGTTTTTTTTACGTGTTATTTCTTACATTAGTACCCCAGGTCATTTTAGGTTTCATTACATACAGTCGAGAAGAACTACTGAATATAAGATCAGCGCCAACTCACCATCAGTACGACCAAGAATATGTTTTCCGCGACGCGGATCCGGTGTTCTGCCTTACAAACAGGACAACGGAATGGATCGCATGCAGCGACCCAAGGAAACGACTCCGAAAAAGAGGGAAACGAGGCGGTGTTCTGGTCAGACTCCGAAAAAGGGCACATCGCGCACCACTCCCCAGCATTCTTCTTGCCAATGTCCAGTCTCTTGACAACAAGGTTGACGAAATCCGAGCAAGGGTAGCATTCCAGAGGGACATCAGAGACTGCAACGTTCTTTGCTTCACAGAAACATGGCTTACTGGGAAGACGCTATCCGATGCGGTGGAGCCAACGGGTTTCTCCACGCATCGCGCCGACAGAAACAAACATCTTTCTGGTAAGAAGAGTGGCGGGGGCGTATGCCTCATGACTAACGAGACATGGTGTGATGAAGGAAACATACAGGAACTCAAATCCTTCTGTTCACCTGATTTAGAATTCCTCACAATCAAATGTAGACCGCATTATCTTCCAAGAGAATTCTCCTCGATTATAATCACAGCCGTATATATCCCTCCCCAAGCAGACACATCGATGGCTCTGAACGAACTTTATTTAACTCTTTGCAAACTGGAAACCATTTATCCGGAGGCTGCATTCATTGTAGCTGGGGATTTTAACAAAGCTAATCTGAAAACAAGACTCCCTAAATTTTACCAGCATATCGATTGCGCAACCAGGGGTGGTAAAACCTTGGATCATTGTTACTCTAACTTCCGCGACGCATATAAGGCCCTGCCCCGCCCCCTTTCGGAAAAGCTGACCACGACTCCATTTTGCTGATCCCTGCCTACAGGCAGAAACTAAAACAAGAGGCTCCCACGCTGAGGTCTGTCCAACGCTGGTCAGACCAAGCTGACTCCACACTCCAAGACTGCTTCCATCACGTGGACTGGGACATGTTTCGTATTGCGTCAGATGGAAATATTGACGAATACGCTGATTCGGTGTGCGAGTTCATTAGAACGTGCGTCGAAGATGTCGTTCCCATAGCAACGATAAAAACATTCCCAAACCAGAAACCGTGGATTGATGGCAGCATTCGCGTGAAACTGAAAGCGCGAACCACTGCTTTTAATCAGGGCAAGGTGTCTGGTAATATGTCCGAATATAAACAATGCAGCTATTCCCTCCGCAAGGCTATTAAACAAGCTAAGCGTCAGTACAGAGACAAAGTGGAATCTCAATTCAATGGCTCAGACACAAGAGGCATGTGGCAGGGTCTACAGTCAATCACGGACTACAAGAAGAAACCCAGCCCAGTCACGGACCAGGATGTCTTGCTCCCAGGCAGACTAAATAACTTTTTGCCCGCTTTGAGGACAATACAGTGCCACTGACACGGCCTGCAACGAAAACATGCGGTCTCTCCTTCACTGCAGCCGAGGTGAGTAAGACATTTAAACGTGTTAACCCTCGCAAGGCTGCAGGCCCAGACGGCATCCCCAGCCGCGCCCTCAGAGCATGCGCAGACCAGCTGGCCGGTGTGTTTACGGACATATTCAATCAATCCCTATACCAGTCTGCTGTTCCCACATGCTTCAAGAGGGCCACCATTGTTCCTGTTCCCAAGAAAGCTAAGGTAACTGAGCTAAACGACTACCGCCCGTAGCACTCACTTCCGTCATCATGAAGTGCTTTGAGAGACTAGTCAAGGACCATATCACCTCCACCCTACCTGACACCCTAGACCCACTCCAATTTGCTTACCGCCCAAATAGGTCCACAGACGATGCAATCTCAACCACACTGCACACTGCCCTAACCCACCTGGACAAGAGGAATACCTATGTGAGAATGCTGTTCATCGACTACAGCTCGGCATTCAACACCATAGTACCCTCCAAGCTCGTCATCAAGCTCGAGACCCTGGGTCTCGACCCCGCCCTGTGCAACTGGGTACTGGACTTCCTGACGGGCCGCCCCAGGTGGTGAGGGTAGGCAACAACATCTCCTCCCGCTGATCCTCAACACGGGGCCCCAAAGGGTGCGTTCTGAGCCCTCTCCTGTACTCCCTGTTCACCCACGACTGCGTGGCCATGCACGCCTCCAACTCAATCATCAAGTTTGCGGACGACACAACAGTGGTAGGCTTGATTACCAACAACGACGAGACGGCCTACAGGGAGGAGGTGAGGGCCCTCGGAGTGTGGTGTCAGGAAAATAACCTCACACTCAACATCAACAAAACTAAGGAGATGATTGTGGACTTCAGGAAACAGCAGAGGGAACACCCCCCTATCCACATCGATGGATCAGTAGTGGAGAGGGTAGCAAGTTTTAAGTTCCTCGGCATACACATCACAGACAAACTGAATTGGTCCACTCACACTGACAGCGTCGTGAAGAAGGCGCAGCAGCGCCTCTTCAACCTCAGGAGGCTGAAGAAATTCGGCTGGTCACCAAAAGCACTCACAAACTTCTACAGATGCACAATCGAGAGCATCCTGGCGGGCTGTATCACCGCCTGGTACGGCAACTGCTCCGCCCTCAACCGTAAGGCTCTCCAGAGGGTAGTGAGGTCTGCACAACGCATCACCGGGGGCAAACTACCTGCCCTCCAGGACACCTACACCACCCGATGTTACAGGAAGGCCATAAAGATCATCAAGGACATCAACCACCCGAACCACTGCCTGTTCACCCCGCTATCATCCAGAAGGCGAGGTCAGTACAGGTGCATCAAAGCTGGGACCGAGAGACTGAAAAACAGCTTCTATCTCAAGGCCATCAGACTGTTAAACAGCCACCACTAACATTGAGTGGCTGCTGCCAACACACTGTCATTGACACTGACCCAACTCCAGCCACTTTAATAATGGGAATTGATGGGAAATGATGTAAATATATCACTAGCCACTTTAAACAATGCTACCTTATATAATGTTACTTACCCTACATTATTCATCTCGTATGCATATGTATATACTGTACTCTAGATCATCGACTGCATTCTTATATCACTAGCCACTTTAACTATGCCACTTTGTTTACTTTGTCTACATACTCATCTCATATGTATATACTGTACTCGATACCATCTACTGTATGCTGCTCTGTACCATCACTCATTCATATATCCTTATGTACATATTCCTTATCCCCTTACACTGTGTATAAGACAGTAGTTTTGGAATTGTTAGTTAGATTACTTGTTGGTTATCACTGCATTGTCGGAACTAGAAGCACAAGCATTTCGCTACACTCGCATTAACATCTGCTAACCATGTGTATGTGACAAATACAATTTGATTTGATTTGATTTGATTTAAAGTAATGATGGACTGTCATTTCTCTTTGCTTATTTGAGCTGTTCTTGTCATAATATGGACTTGGTATTTGACCAAATAGGGCTATCTTCTGTATACCCCCCTACCTTGTCACAACACAACTGATTGGCTCAAATGAATTAAGAAGGAAAGAAATTCCACAAATTAACTTTTAAGAAGACACACTTGTTAATTTAAATGCATTCCAGGTGACCACCTCATGAAGCTGGTTGAGAGATTGCCAAGAGTGTGCAAAGCTGTCATCAAGGCAAAGGGTGGCTATTTGAAGAATCTGAAATATAAAGTATATGTTGATTTTTTTAACACTAACACTACAACTTTTTTTTTTTACTACAACTTCATATTTTTGACGTCTTCACTATTATTCTACAATGTAGAAAATAGTACTAATAAACAAAAACCCTTGAATTAGTAGGTGTTCTAAAACTTTTGACTGGTAGTATAGGTCAAATAGGGGAGAGGCGCTCTGCCTGTGAGGTGTTGCTTTATCTGTTATTTAAAACCAGATTTGCTGTTCAGTTGAGCAATGTTTGACGGAAGGGAGTTCCACGCAATCATGGCTCTATATAACTCTGTACATTTTCTTGAATTTGTTTTGGATTTAGGGAATTTTGAAAAGACCCCTGGCAAAATGTCTTGTGGGGTAAGTGTGTGTGTCAGTGCTGTGTCTAAATTGACTATGCAAACAGTTTGGAATTTTCAATGCATGATAATTATTTTAAAAGAAAGAATGATTAGGGCCCTCCCGAGTGGCGCAGCGCTCTAAGGCAAGCTGCGTTACTACAGAAGCTGGCTCAGTACACGGGTGTGTCGCAGCCGGCCGCGACCGGGAGACCGATGAGGCGACGCACAATTGGCCCATGGTTGTCCTTGTCCCATTGCGCTGTAGCGACTCCTGTGGCGGGCTGGGCGACTGCACACTGACACGGCCGCCAGGTGTAAGGAAGTAGAGCTTGCAGGACTTTCTTGTGAGTGTGGTGTCAAAAAGCAGAGCATGTGTCAAAAAAGCGAAAAAACACCTACCCCATCTTCACATCCATTGAATCAATAGGTTTTGACCATGACAGTTTACAAGCTAAGTCAACACCAAGTAATTTAGTTTACTCAACTTGCTCAACACCTATATTATTTATTATCAGAATCAGCTGAGGTCTAGAATATAAGGAATGATTTGTACCAAGTACAACGTTCTTAGTTTTAGAGATGTTCAGGACCAGTTTATTACTAGCCACATGTAATATTCATAAGTGTAAACATACTGAATTGTAATTAGATGGATTTTACCGCTGTATCATACTGCGCTGTGATTGGTTAAGACCACCCAGGTGGTGAGGTCATGGTCAGTTGATCATGCTATGAGACACGTGAACATGCCAGTTATAGCTAGCAAATAGAGAGCTACGTTAATAAATATATTGTTGTACTGCATTTTATTCTTTTGTACGAAGTGTGCAAAACAAGACGACACCAATTTTAAAACTGTCTGCAACTCTCTGCCCCAATCTTAGACTCTAGGGGTGATAATTGCCCCTGTTAATGTTTGTTTAACATGTCTGTAACCAGCTTGTTCACTTTAATGATAGATTTGAATTGTTAATCTGTGTGATGGGGAAAAAGGTCTGTTCTCAGTAAGCTATAAAAGGTCTGTTCTCAGTAAGCTATAAAAGGTCTGTTCTCAGTAAGCTATAAAAGGTCTGTTCTCAGTAAGCTATAAAAGGTCTGTTCTCAGTAAGCTATAAAAGGTCTGTTCTCAGTAAGCTATAAAAGGTCTGTTCTCAGTAAGCTATAAAAGGTCTGTTCTCAGTAAGCTATAAAAGGTCTGTTCTCAGTAAGCTATAAAAGGTCTGTTCTCAGTAAGCTATAAAAGGTCTGTTCTCAGTAAGCTATAAAAGGTCTGTTCTCAGTAAGCTATAAAAGGTCTGTTCTCAGTAAGCTATAAAAGGTCTGTTCTCAGTAAGCTATAAAAGGTCTGTTCTCAGTAAGCTATAAAAGGTCTGTTCTCAGTAAGCTATAAAAGGTCTGTTCTCAGTAAGCTATAAAAGGTCTGTTCTCAGTAAGCTATAAAAGGTCTGTTCTCAGTAAGCTATAAAAGGTCTGTTCTCAGTAAGCTATAAAAGGTCTGTTCTCAGTAAGCTATAAAAGGTCTGTTCTCAGTAAGCTATAAAAGGTCTGTTCTCAGTAAGCTATAAAAGGTCTGTTCTCAGTAAGCTATAAAAGGTCTGTTCTCAGTAAGCTATAAAAGGTCTGTTCTCAGTAAGCTATTGAGGAAGGTCAAGGGAAAATATTATAAAAACCTGCTAAAAACGTACAACAAAAAAGACTCAGGATTCACTGTTGATGCCTTCAATATGCTCCTGGAAACAGAGTGAAAAGCTTACCGGGATGATTCTGGAGCTGGTCAATGCAGATTCTTGCCATATCTCAGAAGTCAGTCAGAGAAGTCAGTACTATTAACCTAGGATCTTTGTATCATTGTATTAGGACGGCTATTTAAAAAGAAGAGGGTAATAAAGTATCGTGCAGACACATCAACACATAAAATACAAATATGTTTTATTGTCACATGCACCAGAAAGGTGCAGTGAAAAGTGTTGTATTACAGGGTCAGCAATTGTATTTACAGCACCCCTGGAGCACAATAGGGTTTAAGTGCCTTGCTCAAGGGCACATCAAAAGATTTTTCACCTTTTCGGCTCGGGTATTCGAAACAGTGACTTTTCGGTTACTGGCTCTACCTGCTGGCCTTACACACACACACACACACACACACACACACACACACACAGGGAATTTAGGTCACACACTGACACTTCAGCGTCATGGGGTCTGAAACACATAGTATGGTCGGTCATGTTACGTGATTAATTTCAAATCAGTATTCATATTTAGCTGAGATGCAGCATGTCATTTACATAACTTAATTAATAATGAGATTATTGTTGTTGTTGACAGAACATCTTCTGTTCTCAGTAGAACAACACATACTCCAGGTGTGAAGGGAGAAAAGAGAGGGAGGAAGGACTTCTGTTCTCAGTAGAACAACACATACTCCAGGTGTGAAGGGAGAAAAGAGAGGGAGGAAGGACTTCTGTTCTCAGTAGAACAACACATACTCCAGGTGTGAAGGGAGAAAAGAGAGGGAGGAAGGACTTCTGTTCTCAGTAGAACAACACATACTCCAGGTGTGAAGGGAGAAAAGAGAGGGAGGAAGGACTTCTGTTCTCAGTAGAACAACACATACTCCAGTTGTGAAGGGAGAAAAGAGAGGGTGGAAGGACTTCTGTTCTCATTAGAACAACACATACTCCAGGTGTGAAGGGAGAAAAGAGAGGGAGGAAGGACTTCTGTTCTCAGTAGAACAACACATACTCCAGGTGTGAAGGTAGAAAAGAGAGGGAGGAAGGAAGGTGTAGTGGGCTGGGGGGGGCCTTGTCTATCTAGGCCAGAGGAAAATTCTCATTCACTTTATCTAATCTAACCAATGCCTTATATCAGGGTCATATTATATTATTGTAACCTAGATTCATTAATAACAGTTATTGAGTAATTTATGTCACTTATCTACAGATGTAGGATCTTAATTTGCGCCAATTTGCGAAAGCAGGAAAATAATCCTGCAACAACAGGAAATGGGATTTATTACGTGAATTATAATTGTGAAAAATGTTTACGTAAAACATTTTTCGTAAATGAAAACTTCAGAAGCCTTTTTTTAATCCTCAACTACAATACAAGTTTTAAATGTCTTGCATAGCAGGAAAGTTCTCCTGCAACAGAGTGATCAAATGAAGATTCTATATTTGTAGCAACTGCTACTGATTGCTGGTCATAAGACAGTCTGAACATGGTGAGAAAGACTAAAGTTACATTTGACAGAAATATAATGAGTGACCAAGTAACGGCAAATATGAGCCTTTTTATGACTGCTTTTGTATTGCTTTATCATGTGTGTACAGGAGTGTACGTCGTGTGTGAACATTAACAAAGCACCTTAGAGTCAGCAGGTAGCCTAGTGGTTGGAGCGTTGGGACAGTAACCGAAAGGTTGCTAGATCGAATCCCTGAGCTGACAAGGTAAAAATCTGTCGTTCTGAAAAATATATTTTACTTAACTAAAGTTACTTTGAAAACATAGTTCAAAATCTGAAATGTCATTGAATATAAAATGCAGAAACAGATTACTCTGGAGTCAGATGTTAACAGAATGTGTCATTTAGCATATTAAACACAAATAGTGAGAATTAGGCACAGAGTATTTAATGTGATGATTAGGTAGATCTGATGCCCAAAAAATAAAGTACATTCATGCCCAATGAACTACTGAAAACACACCTGATAGAGGAATTCTAAATCCCTTTATGTTTTGTTGCCAAAACCAATTTAATTCACACTCATTTCTAATTCATGATAAGTTGTAAGTTTATCATTTGCATGAATTAGCAAGAGACCAGTCTTAAAAACAAGTTCAGCATTTATTCTTGATGAGTACTGACCCAAAATACAAAGAACATTACATTTTAAAGAAAGTGAACATAAAATGACGTCATCAGTTTCACACCCTCTCCCAGCCTTACAATGGCTTAGTATTCCGTCCTGGAGATAGTTTCACTCCCCTCATAAACTACATTCCAACCTGTCTAAAGGATATACTTCTCTCCACTAATGGAATCCAACCAAAACATTCTTATCTGTTTGAAAAACTATCTTATCCCTCTTTCTTAAACTTTCTCAGGAGACACAGACAATTAATTCATTTCTGCTTACATTTTCACTAACAGCTCAACTAAAAACCCATACTTTTCAAATCATAACATAATAGTATTAGAATAAATGATTCTAATCATTAATGTATACATAATTGATCATCTAAACTATATTGTCCTCTAACAACACCCAAGATTAGAATTTAGTTAAACTACCACAAAGCTACTGCAAAATGTAGTTAAATTACTAGTTGAACTAGAGTTCACTACTCCTCAACACCGGGCAGTTTAATTAATAACATTATAGTTGAACTAGAGTTCACTACTCCCCAACACCAGGCAGTTTAATTAATAACATTATAGTTGAACTACAGTTCACTACTCCCCAACACCAGGCAGTTTAATTAATAACATTATAGTTGAACTACAGTTCACTACTCCTCAACACCGGGCAGTTTAATTAATAAAATTATAGTTGAACTACAGTTCACTACTCCTCAACACCGGGCAGTTTAATTAATAACATTATAGTTGAACTACAGTTCACTACTCCTCAACACCAGGCAGTTTAATTAATAACATTATAGTTGAACTACAGTTCACTACTCCCCAACACCAGGCAGTTTAATTAATAACATTATAGTTGAACTACAGTTCACTACTCCCCAACACCAGGCAGTTTAATTAATAACATTATAGTTGAACTACAGTTCACTACTCCTCAACACCGGGCAGTTTAATTAATAACATTATAGTTGAACTACAGTTGACTACTCGCCAACACCAGGCAGTTTAATTAATAACATTATAGTTGAACTACAGTTCACTACTCCTCAACACCAGGCAGTTTAATTAATAACATTATAGTTGAACTACAGTTCACTACTCCCCAACACCAGGCAATTTAATTAATAACATTATAGTTGAACTACAGTTCACTACTCCTCAACACCAGGCAGTTTAATTAATAACATTATAGTTGAACTACAGTTCACTACTCCCCAACACCAACCAGGCAGTTTAATTAATAACATTATAGTTGAACTACAGTTCACTACTCCCCAACACCAACCAGGCAGTTTAATTAATAACATTATAGTTGAACTACAGTTCACTACTCCCCAACACCGGGCAGTTTAATTAATAACATTATAGTTGAACTACAGTTCACTACTCCCCAACACCAGGCAGTTTAATAAATAACATTATAGTTGAACTACAGTTCACTACTCCCCAACACCGGGCAGTTTAATTAATAACATTATAGTTGAACTACAGTTCACTACTCCCCAACACCAGGCAGTTTAATTAATAACATTATAGTTGAACTACAGTTCACTACTCCCCAACACCAGGCAGTTTAATTAATAACATTATAGTTGAACTACAGTTCACTACTCCCCAACACCAGGCCGTTTAATTAATAACATTATAGTTGAACTACAGTTCACTACTCCTCAACACAAGGCAGTTTAATTAATAACATTATAGTTGAACTACAGTTCACTACTCCCCAACACCAGGCAGTTTAATTAATAACATTATAGTTGAACTACAGTTCACTACTCCCCAACACCAGGCAGTTTAATTAATAACATTATAGTTGAACTACAGTTCACTACTCCTCAACACCAGGCAGTTTAATTAATAACATTATAGTTGAACTACAGTTCACTACTCCCCAACACCAGGCAGTTTAATTAATAACATTATAGTTGAACTACAGTTCACTACTCCCCAACACCAGGCAGTTTAATTAATAACATTATAGTTGAACTACAGTTCACTACTCCTCAACACCAGGCAGTTTAATTAATAACATTATAGTTGAACTACAGTTCACTACTCCCCAACACCAGGCAGTTTAATTAATAACATTATAGTTGAACTACAGTTCACTACTCCCCAACACCAGGCAGTTTAATTAATAACAATATAGTTGAACTAGAGTTCACTACTCTCCAACACCAGGCAGTTTAATTAATAACATTATAGTTGAACTACAGTTCAAATCAAATCAAATCAAATTGTATTTGTCACATACACATGGTTAGCAGATGTTAATGCGAGTGTAGCGAAATGCTTGTGCTTCTAGTTCTGACAATGCAGTGATAACCAACAAGTAATCTAACTAACAATTCCAAAACTACTGTCTTATACACAGTGTAAGGGGATAAGGAATATGTACATAAGGATATATGAATGAGTGATGGTACAGAGCAGTTCACTACTCCCCAACACCAGGCAGTTTAATTAATAACATTATAGTTGAACTAGAGTTCACTACTCCTCAACACCAGGCAGTTTAATTAATAACATTATAGTTGAACTACAGTTCACTACTCCTCAACACCAGGCAGTTTAATTAATAACATTATAGTTGAACTACAGTTCACTACTCCCCAACACCAGGCAGTTTAATTAATAACATTATAGTTGAACTACAGTTCACTACTCCTCAACACCAGGCAGTTTAATTAATAACATTATAGTTGAACTACAGTTCACTACTCCCCAACACCAGGCAGTTTAATTAATAACATTATAGTTGAACTACAGTTCACTACTCCCCAATACCAGGCAGTTTAATTAATAACATTATAGTTGAACTACAGTTCACTACTCCCCAACACCAGGCAGTTTAATTAATAACATTATAGTTGAACTAGAGTTCACTACTCCCCAACACCGGGCAGTTTAATTAATAACATTATAGTTGAACTACAGTTCACTACTCCTCAACACTGGGCAGTTTAATTAATAACATTATAGTTGAACTACAGTTCACTACTCCTCAACACCGGGCAGTTTAATTAATAACATTATAGTTGAACTACAGTTCACTACTCCCCAACACCGGCAGTTTAATTAATAACATTATAGTTGAACTACAGTTCACTACTCCCCAACACCAGGCAGTTTAATTAATACCATTATAGTTGAACTACAGTTCACTACTCCTCAACACCAGGCAGTTTAATTAATAACATTATAGTTGAACTACAGTTCACTACTCCCCAACACCAACCAGGCAGTTTAATTAATAACATTATAGTTGAACTACAGTTCACTACTCCCCAACACCAACCAGGCAGTTTAATTAATAACATTATAGTTGAACTACAGTTCACTACTCCCCAACACCGGGCAGTTTAATTAATAACATTATAGTTGAACTACAGTTCACTACTCCCCAACACCAGGCAGTTTAATAAATAACATTATAGTTGAACTACAGTTCACTACTCCCCAACACCGGGCAGTTTAATTAATAACATTATAGTTGAACTACAGTTCACTACTCCTCAACACCTGGCAGTTTAATTAATAACATTATAGTTGAACTACAGTTCACTACTCCCCAACACCAGGCAGTTTAATTAATAACATTATAGTTGAACTACAGTTCACTACTCCCCAACACCAGGCAGTTTAATTAATAACATTATAGTTGAACTACAGTTCACTACTCCCCAACACCAGGCAGTTTAATTAATAACATTATAGTTGAACTACAGTTCACTACTCCCCAACACCAGGCAGTTTAATTAATAACATTATAGTTGAACTACAGTTCACTACTCCCCAACACCAGGCAGTTTAATTAATAACATTATAGTTGAACTACAGTTCACTACTCCCCAACACCAGGCCGTTTAATTAATAACATTATAGTTGAACTACAGTTCACTACTCCTCAACACAAGGCAGTTTAATTAATAACATTATAGTTGAACTACAGTTCACTACTCCCCAACACCAGGCAGTTTAATTAATAACATTATAGTTGAACTACAGTTCACTACTCCCCAACACCAGGCAGTTTAATTAATAACATTATAGTTGAACTACAGTTCACTACTCCTCAACACCAGGCAGTTTAATTAATAACATTATAGTTGAACTACAGTTCACTACTCCCCAACACCAGGCAGTTTAATTAATAACATTATAGTTGAACTACAGTTCACTACTCCCCAACACCAGGCAGTTTAATTAATAACATTATAGTTGAACTACAGTTCACTACTCCTCAACACCAGGCAGTTTAATTAATAACATTATAGTTGAACTACAGTTCACTACTCCCCAACACCAGGCAGTTTAATTAATAACATTATAGTTGAACTACAGTTCACTACTCCCCAACACCAGGCAGTTTAATTAATAACAATATAGTTGAACTAGAGTTCACTACTCCCAACACCAGGCAGTTTAATTAATAACATTATAGTTGAACTACAGTTCAAATCAAATCAAATCAAATTGTATTTGTCACATACACATGGTTAGCAGATGTTAATGCGAGTGTAGTTGAAATGCTTGTGCTTCTAGTTCTGACAATGCAGTGATAACCAACAAGTAATCTAACTAACAATTCCAAAACTACTGTCTTATACACAGTGTAAGGGGATAAGGAATATGTACATAAGGATATATGAATGAGTGATGGTACAGAGCAGTTCACTACTCCCCAACACCAGGCAGTTTAATTAATAACATTATAGTTGAACTAGAGTTCACTACTCCTCAACACCAGGCAGTTTAATTAATAACATTATAGTTGAACTACAGTTCACTACTCCTCAACACCAGGCAGTTTAATTAATAACATTATAGTTGAACTACAGTTCACTACTCCCCAACACCAGGCAGTTTAATTAATAACATTATAGTTGAACTACAGTTCACTACTCCTCAACACCAGGCAGTTTAATTAATAACATTATAGTTGAACTACAGTTCACTACTCCCCAACACCAGGCAGTTTAATTAATAACATTATAGTTGAACTACAGTTCACTACTCCCCAACACCAGGCAGTTTAATTAATAACATTATAGTTGAACTACAGTTCACTACTCCCCAACACCAGGCAGTTTAATTAATAACATTATAGTTGAACTAGAGTTCACTACTCCCCAACACCAGGCAGTTTAATTAATAACATTATAGTTGAACTACAGTTCACTACTCCTCAACACCGGGCAGTTTAATTAATAACATTATAGTTGAACTACAGTTCACTACTCCTCAACACCAGGCAGTTTAATTAATAACATTATAGTTGAACTACAGTTCACTACTCCCCAACACCAGGCAGTTTAATTAATAACATTATAGTTGAACTACAGTTCACTACTCCCCAACACCAGGCAGTTTAATTAATAACATTATAGTTGAACTACAGTTCACTACTCCTCAACACCAGGCAGTTTAATTAATAACATTATAGTTGAACTACAGTTCACTACTCCTCAACACCAGGCAGTTTAATTAATAACATTATAGTTGAACTACAGTTCACTACTCCCCAACACCAGGCAGTTTAATTAATAACATTATAGTTGAACTACAGTTCACTACTCCCCAACACCGGGCAGTTTAATTAATAACATTATAGTTGAACTACAGTTCACTACTCCTCAACACCGGGCAGTTTAATTAATAACATTATAGTTGAACTAGAGTTCACTACTCCCCAACACCAGGCAGTTTAATTAATAACATTATAGTTGAACTACAGTTCACTACTCCCCAACACCAGGCAGTTTAATTAATAACATTATAGTTGAACTACAGTTCACTACTCCTCAACACCAGGCAGTTTAATTAATAACATTATAGTTGAACTACAGTTCACTACTCCCCAACACCAGGCAGTTTAATTAATAACATTATAGTTGAACTTCAGTACACTAATCCCCAACACCAGGCAGTTTAATTAATAACATTATAGTTGAACTAGAGTTCACTACTCCTCAACACCAGGCAGTTTAATTAATAACATTATAGTTGAACTACAGTTCAACTCCCCAACACCAGGCAGTTTAATTAATAACATTATAGTTGAACTACAGTTCACTACTCCCCAACACCAGGCAGTTTAATTAATAACATTATAGTTGAACTACAGTTCACTACTCCCCAACACCAGGCAGTTTAATTAATAACATTATAGTTGAACTACAGTTCACTACTCCTCAACACCAGGCAGTTTAATTAATAACATTATAGTTGAACTACAGTTCACTACTCCCCAACACCAGGCAGTTTAATTAATAACATTATAGTTGAACTTCAGTACACTAATCCCCAACACCAGGCAGTTTAATTAATAACATTATAGTTGAACTAGAGTTCACTACTCCTCAACACCAGGCAGTTTAATTAATAACATTATAGTTGAACTACAGTTCACTACTCCCCAACACCAGGCAGTTTAATTAATAACATTATAGTTGAACTACAGTTCACTACTCCCCAACACCAGGCAGTTTAATTAATAACATTATAGTTGAACTACAGTTCACTACTCCCCAACACCGGGCAGTTTAATTAATAACATTATAGTTGAACTACAGTTCACTACTCCTCAACACCAGGCAGTTTAATTAATAACATTATAGTTGAACTACAGTTCACTACTCCCCAACACCAGGCAGTTTAATTAATAACATTATAGTTGAACTTACAGTTCACTACTCCCCAACACCAGGCAGTTTAATTAATAACATTATAGTTGAACTACAGTTCACTACTCCTCAACACCAGGCAGTTTAATTAATAACATTATAGTTGAACTACAGTTCACTACTCCCCAACACCAGGCAGTTTAATTAATAACATTATAGTTGAACTTCAGTACACTAATCCCCAACACCAGGCAGTTTAATTAATAACATTATAGTTGAACTACAGTTCACTCCACTACCCCAACACCAGGCAGTTTAATTAATAACATTATAGTTGAACTACAGTTCACTACTCCCCAACACCAGGCAGTTTAATTAATAACATTATAGTTGAACTAGAGTTCACTACTCCCCAACACCAGGCAGTTTAATTAATAACATTATAGTTGAACTACAGTTCACTACTCCCCAACACCAGGCAGTTTAATTAATAACATTATAGTTGAACTACAGTTCACTACTCCCCAACACCAGGCAGTTTAATTAATAACATTATAGTTGAACTACAGTTCACTACTCCTCAACACCAGGCAGTTTAATTAATAACATTATAGTTGAACTACAGTTCACTACTCCCCAACACCAGGCAGTTTAATTAATAACATTATAGTTGAACTACAGTTCACTACTCCCCAACACCAGGCAGTTTAATTAATAACATTATAGTTGAACTACAGTTCACTACTCTCCAACACCAGGCAGTTTAATTAATAACATTATAGTTGAACTACAGTTCAAATCAAATCAAATCAAATTGTATTTGTCACATACACATGGTTAGCAGATGTTAATGCGAGTGTAGCGAAATGCTTGTGCTTCTAGTTCTGACAATGCTGTGATAACCAACAAGTAATCTAACTAACAATTCCAAAACTACTGTCTAATACACAGTGTAAGGGGATAAGGAATATGTACATAAGGATATATGAATGAGTGATGGTACAGAGCAGTTCACTACTCCCCAACACCAGGCAGTTTAATTAATAACATTATAGTTGAACTAGAGTTCACTACTCCACAACACCAGGCAGTTTAATTAATAACATTATAGTTGAACTACAGTTCACTACTCCCCAACACCAGGCAGTTTAATTAATAACATTATAGTTGAACTAGTTCACTACTCCCCAACACCAGGCAGTTTAATTAATAACATTATAGTTGAACTACAGTTCACTACTCCCCAACACCAGGCAGTTTAATTAATAACATTATAGTTGAACTACAGTTCACTACTCCCCAACACCAGGCAGTTTAATTAATAACATTATAGTTGAACTACAGTTCACTACTCCTCAACACCAGGCAGTTTAATTAATAACATTATAGTTGAACTACAGTTCACTACTCCCCAACACCAGGCAGTTTAATTAATAACAATATAGTTGAACTAGAGTTCACTACTCCCCAACACCAGGCAGTTTAATTAATAACATTATAGTTGAACTAGAGTTCACTACTCCCCAACACCAGGCAGTTTAATTAATAACATTATAGTTGAACTACAGTTCACTACTCCCCAACACCATGCAGTTTAATTAATAACATTATAGTTGAACTACAGTTCAAATCAAATCAAATCAAATTGTATTTGTCACATACACATGGTTAGCAGATGTTAATGTGAGTGTAGCGAAATGCTTGTGCTTCTAGTTCTGACAATGCAGTGATAACCAACAAGTAATCTAACTAACAATTCCAAAACTACTGTCTTATACACAGTGTAAGGGGATAAGTTGAATATGTTCACATCCCCAACACCAGGCATATAATGAATGAGTGATGGTACAGAGCAGTTCACTACTCCCCAACACCAGGCAGTTTAATTAATAACATTATAGTTGAACTAGAGTTCACTACTCCCCAACAACAGGCCGTTTAATTAATAACATTATAGTTGAACTACAGTTCACTACTCCCCAACACCAGGCCGTTTAATTAATAACATTATAGTTGAACTACAGTTCACTACTCCCCAACACCGGGCAGTTTAATTAATAACATTATAGTTGAACTACAGTTCACTACTCCTCAACACCAGGCAGTTTAATTAATAACATTATAGTTGAACTACAGTTCACTACTCCCCAACACCAGGCAGTTTAATTAATAACATTATAGTTGAACTACAGTTCACTACTCCTCAACACCAGGCAGTTTAATTAATAACATTATAGTTGAACTACAGTTCACTACTCCCCAACACCAGGCAGTTTAATTAATAACATTATAGTTGAACTACAGTTCACTACTCCCCAACACCAGGCAGTTTAATTAATAACATTATAGTTGAACTACAGTTCACTACTCCTCAACACCAGGCAGTTTAATTAATAACATTATAGTTGAACTACAGTTCACTACTCCTCAACACCAGGCAGTTTAATTAATAACATTATAGTTGAACTACAGTTCACTACTCCCCAACACCAGGCAGTTTAATAAATAACATTATAGTTGAACTACAGTTCACTACTCCCCAACACCAGGCAGTTTAATTAATAACATTATAGTTGAACTACAGTTCACTACTCCCCAACACCAGGCAGTTTAATTAATAACATTATAGTTGAACTACAGTTCACTACTCCCCAACACCAGGCAGTTTAATTAATAACATTATAGTTGAACTACAGTTCACTACTCCCCAACACCAGGCAGTTTAATAAATAACATTATAGTTGAACTACAGTTCACTACTCCCCAACACCAGGCAGTTTAATTAATAACATTATAGTTGAACTACAGTTCACTACTCCCCAACACCAGGCAGTTTAATTAATAACATTATAGTTGAACTACAGTTCACTACTCCTCAACACCAGGCAGTTTAATTAATAACATTATAGTTGAACTACAGTTTACTCCCCAACACCAGGCAGTTTAATTAATAACATTATAGTTGAACTACAGTTCACTACTCCCCAACACCAGGCAGTTTAATTAATAACATTATAGTTGAACTACAGTTCACTACTCCCCAACACCAGGCAGTTTAATTAATAACATTATAGTTGAACTACAGTTCACTACTCCCCAACACCAGGCAGTTTAATTAATAACATTATAGTTGAACTACAGTTCACTACTCCCCAACACCAGGCAGTTTAATTAATAACATTATAGTTGAACTACAGTTCACTACTCCCCAACACCAGGCAGTTTAATTAATAACATTATAGTTGAACTACAGTTCACTACTCCCCAACACCAGGCAGTTTAATTAATAACATTATAGTTGAACTACAGTTCACTACTCCCCAACACCAGGCAGTTTAATTAATAACATTATAGTTGAACTACAGTTCACTACTCCCCAACACCAGGCAGTTTAATTAATAACATTATAGTTGAACTACAGTTCACTACTCCCCAACACCAGGCAGTTTAATTAATAACATTATAGTTGAACTACAGTTCACTACTCCCCAACACCGGGCAGTTTAATTAATAACATTATAGTTGAACTACAGTTCACTACTCCCCAATACCAGGCAGTTTAATTAATAACATTATAGTTGAACTACAGTTCACTACTCCCAACACCAGGCAGTTTAATTAATAACATTATAGTTGAACTACAGTTCAAATCAAATCAAATCAAATTGTATTTTCACTACACATGGTTAGCAACGAAATGCTTGTGCTTCTAGTTCTGACAATGCAGTTTGATAACCAACATTATAATTAACTAACAATTCCAAAACTACTGTCTTATACACAGTGTCAAAGGGGATAAGGAATATGTACATAAGGATATATGAATGAGTGATGGTACAGACAGTTCACTACTCCCCAACACCAGGCAGTTTAATTAATAACATTATAGTTGAACTACAGTTCACTACTCCTCAACACCAGGCAGTTTAATTAATAACATTATAGTTGAACTACAGTTCACTACTCCCCAACACCAGGCAGTTTAATTAATAACATTATAGTTGAACTACAGTTCACTACTCCCCAACACCAGGCAGTTTAATTAATAACATTATAGTTGAACTACAGTTCACTACTCCTCAACACCAGGCAGTTTAATTAATAACATTATAGTTGAACTACAGTTCACTACTCCCCAACACCAGGCAGTTTAATTAATAACATTATAGTTGAACTACAGTTCACTACTCCTCAACACCAGGCAGTTTAATTAATAACATTATAGTTGAACTACAGTTCACTACTCCCCAACACCAGGCAGTTTAATTAATAACATTATAGTTGAACTACAGTTCACTACTCCCCAACACCAGGCAGTTTAATTAATAACATTATAGTTGAACTACAGTTCACTACTCCCCAACACCAGGCAGTTTAATTAATAACATTATAGTTGAACTACAGTTCACTACTCCCCAACACCAGGCAGTTTAATTAATAACATTATAGTTGAACTACAGTTCACTACTCCTCAACACCAGGCAGTTTAATTAATAACATTATAGTTGAACTACAGTTACTCCCCAACACCAGGCAGTTTAATTAATAACATTATAGTTGAACTACAGTTCACTACTCCTCAACACCAGGCAGTTTAATTAATAACATTATAGTTGAACTACAGTTCACTACTCCCCAACACCAGGCAGTTTAATTAATAACATTATAGTTGAACTACAGTTCACTACTCCCCAACACCAGGCAGTTTAATTAATAACATTATAGTTGAACTACAGTTCACTACTCCCCAACACCGGGCAGTTTAATTAATAACATTATAGTTGAACTACAGTTCACTACTCCCCAACACCGGGCAGTTTAATTAATAACATTATAGTTGAACTACAGTTCACTACTCCTCAACACCGGGCAGTTTAATTAATAACATTATAGTTGAACTACAGTTCACTACTCCCCAACACCAGGCAGTTTAATTAATAACATTATAGTTGAACTACAGTTCACTACTCCCCAACACCAGGCAGTTTAATTAATAACATTATAGTTGAACTACAGTTCACTACTCCTCAACACCGGGCAATTTAATAAATAACTACAGTTCACTACTCCCCAACACCAGGCAGTTTAATAAATAACATTATAGTTGAACTACAGTTCACTACTCCCCAACACCAGGCAGTTTAATTAATAACATTATAGTTGAACTACAGTTCACTACTCCTCAACACCAGGCAGTTTAATTAATAACATTATAGTTGAACTACAGTTCACTACTCCTCAACACCAGGCAGTTTAATTAATAACATTATAGTTGAACTACAGTTCACTACTCCCCAACACCAGGCAGTTTAATTAATAACATTATAGTTGAACTACAGTTCACTACTCCTCAACACCAGGCAGTTTAATTAATAACATTATAGTTGAACTACAGTTCACTACTCCCCAACACCAGGCAGTTTAATTAATAACATTATAGTTGAACTACAGTTCACTACTCCCCAACACCAGGCAGTTTAATTAATAACATTATAGTTGAACTACAGTTCACTACTCCTCAACACCGGGCAATTTAATAAATAACATTATAGTTGATCTACAGTTCACTACTCCCCAACACCAGGCAGTTTAATAAATAACATTATAGTTGAACTACAGTTCACTACTCCCCAACACCAGGCAGTTTAATAAATAACATTATAGTTGAACTACAGTTCACTACTCCCCAACACCAGGCAGTTTAATAAATAACATTATAGTTGAACTACAGTTCACTACCCAACCCCAACACCAGGCAGTTTAATTAATAACATTATAAGTTGAACTACAGTTCACTACTCCCCAACACCAGGCAGTTTAATTAATAACATTATAGTTGAACTACAGTTCACTACTCCCCAACACCAGGCAGTTTAATTAATAACATTATAGTTGAACTACAGTTCACTACTCCCCAACACCAGGCAGTTTAATTAATAACATTATAGTTGAACTACAGTTCACTACTCCCCAACACCAGGCAGTTTAATTAATAACATTATAGTTGAACTACAGTTCACTACTCCCCAACACCAGGCAGTTTAATTAATAACATTATAGTTGAACTACAGTTCACTACTCCCCAACACCAGGCAGTTTAATTAATAACATTATAGTTGAACTACAGTTCACTACTCCCCAACACCGGGCAGTTTAATTAATAACATTATAGTTGAACTACAGTTCACTACTCCCCAACACCAGGCAGTTTAATTAATAACATTATAGTTGAACTACAGTTCACTACTCCCCAACACCAGGCAGTTTAATTAATAACATTATAGTTGAACTACAGTTCACTACTCCCCAACACCAGGCAGTTTAATTAATAACATTATAGTTGAACTACAGTTCACTACTCCTCAACACCGGGCAATTTAATAAATAACATTATAGTTGATCTACAGTTCACTACTCCCCAACACCAGGCAGTTTAATAAATAACATTATAGTTGAACTACAGTTCACTACTCCCCAACACCAGGCAGTTTAATTAATAACATTATAGTTGAACTACAGTTCACTACTCCCCAACACCAGGCAGTTTAATAAATAACATTATAGTTGAACTACAGTTCACTACTCCCCAACACCAGGCAGTTTAATTAATAACATTATAGTTGAACTACAGTTCACTACTCCCCAACACCAGGCAGTTTAATTAATAACATTATAGTTGAACTACAGTTCACTACTCCCCAACACCAGGCCGTTTAATTAATAACATTATAGTTGAACTACAGTTCACTACTCCCCAACACCGGGCAGTTTAGTTAAACTACAGTTCACTACTCCCCAACACCAGGCAGTTTAATTAATAACATTATAGTTGAACTACAGTTCACTACTCCTCAACACCGGGCAGTTTAATTAATAACATTATAGTTGAACTACAGTTCACTACTCCCCAACACCAGGCAGTTTAATTAATAACATTATAGTTGAACTACAGTTCACTACTCCCCAACACCAGGCAGTTTAATTAATAACATTATAGTTGAACTACAGTTCACTACTCCTCAACACCGGGCAGTTTAATTAATAACATTATAGTTGAACTACAGTTCACTACTCCCCAACACCAGGCAGTTTAATTAATAACATTATAGTTGAACTACAGTTCACTACTCCCCAACACCAGGCAGTTTAATAAATAACATTATAGTTGAACTACAGTTCACTACTCCCCAACACCAGGCAGTTTAATTAATAACATTATAGTTGAACTACAGTTCACTACTCCTCAACACCGGGCAATTTAATAAATAACATTATAGTTGATCTACAGTTCACTACTCCCCAACACCAGGCAGTTTAATAAATAACATTATAGTTGAACTACAGTTCACTACTCCCCAACACCAGGCAGTTTAATAAATAACATTATAGTTGAACTACAGTTCACTACTCCCCAACACCAGGCAGTTTAATAAATAACATTATAGTTGAACTACAGTTCACTACTCCCCAACACCAGGCAGTTTAATTAATAACATTATAGTTGAACTACAGTTCACTACTCCCCAACACCAGGCAGTTTAATAAATAACATTATAGTTGAACTACAGTTCACTACTCCCCAACACCAGGCAGTTTAATTAATAACATTATAGTTGAACTACAGTTCACTACTCCCCAACACCAGGCAGTTTAATTAATAACATTATAGTTGAACTACAGTTCACTACTCCCAACACCAGGCAGTTTAATTAAATAACATTATAGTTGAACTACAGTTCACTACTCCTCAACACCAGGCAGTTTAATTAATAACATTATAGTTGAACTACAGTTCACTACTCCCCAACACCAGGCAGTTTAATTAATAACATTATAGTTGAACTACAGTTCACTACTCCCCAACACCAGGCAGTTTAATTAATAACATTATAGTTGAACTACAGTTCACTACTCCCCAACACCAGGCAGTTTAATTAATAACATTATAGTTGAACTACAGTTCACTACTCCCCAACACCAGGCAGTTTAATTAATAACATTATAGTTGAACTACAGTTCACTACTCCTCAACACCAGGCAGTTTAATTAATAACATTATAGTTGAACTACAGTTCACTACTCCTCAACACCAGGCAGTTTAATTAATAACATTATAGTTGAACTACAGTTCACTACTCCCCAACACCAGGCAATTTAATTAATAACATTATAGTTGAACTACAGTTCACTACTCCTCAACACCAGGCAGTTTAATTAATAACATTATAGTTGAACTACAGTTCACTACTCCCCAACACCAGGCAGTTTAATTAATAACATTATAGTTGAACTACAGTTCACTACTCCCCAACACCAGGCAGTTTAATTAATAACATTATAGTTGAACTACAGTTCACTACTCCCCAACACCAGGCAGTTTAATTAATAACATTATAGTTGAACTACAGTTCACTACTCCCCAACACCAGGCAGTTTAATTAATAACATTATAGTTGAACTACAGTTCACTACTCCCCAACACCAGGCAGTTTAATTAATAACATTATAGTTGAACTACAGTTCACTACTCCCCAACACCAGGCAGTTTAATTAATAACAGTTTATAGTTGAACCAGTTCACTAACAACACCAGGCAGTTTAATTAATAACATTATAGTTGAACTACAGTTCACTACTCCTCAACACCAGGCAATTTAATTAATAACATTATAGTTGAACTACAGTTCACTACTCCCCAACACCAGGCAGTTTAATTAATAACATTATAGTTGAACTACAGTTCACTACTCCCCAACACCAGGCAGTTTAATTAATAACATTATAGTTGAACTACAGTTCACTACTCCCCAACACCAGGCAGTTTAATTAATAACATTATAGTTGAACTACAGTTCACTACTCCCCAACACCAGGCAGTTTAATTAATAACATTATAGTTGAACTACAGTTCACTACTCCCCAACACCAGGCAGTTTAATTAATAACATTATAGTTGAACTACAGTTCACTACTCCCCAACACCAGGCAGTTTAATTAATAACATTATAGTTGAACTACAGTTCACTACTCCCCAACACCAGGCAGTTTAATTAATAACATTATAGTTGAACTACAGTTCACTACTCCCCAACACCAGGCAGTTTAATTAATAACATTATAGTTGAACTACAGTTCACTACTCCCCAACACCAGGCAGTTTAATTAATAACATTATAGTTGAACTACAGTTCACTACTCCTCAACACCAGGCAGTTTAATTAATAACATTATAGTTGAACTACAGTTCACTACTCCCCAACAGTTTAATTAATAACATTATAGTTGAACTATAGTTCACAACACCAGGCAGTTTAATTAATAACATTATAGTTGAACTACAGTTCACTACTCCTCAACACCAGGCAGTTTAATTAATAACATTATAGTTGAACTACAGTTCACTACTCCCCAACACCAGGCAGTTTAATTAATAACATTATAGTTGAACTACAGTTCACTACTCCCCAACACCAGGCAGTTTAATAAATAACATTATAGTTGAACTACTCCCCAACACCAGGCAGTTTAATTAATAACATTATAGTTGAACTACAGTTCACTACTCCCCAACACCAGGCAGTTTAATAAATAACATTATAGTTGAACTACAGTTCACTCCCCAACACCAGGCAGTTTAATAAATAACATTATAGTTGAACTACAGTTCACTACTCCCCAACACCAGGCAGTTTAATAAATAACATTATAGTTGAACTACAGTTCACTACTCCCCAACACCAGGCAGTTTAATTAATAACATTATAGTTGAACTACAGTTCACTACTCCCCAACACCAGGCAGTTTAATTAATAACATTATAGTTGAACTACAGTTCACTACTCCTCAACACCAGGCAGTTTAATTAATAACATTATAGTTGAACTACAGTTCACTACTCCCCAACACCAGGCAGTTTAATTAATAACATTATAGTTGAACTACAGTTCACTACTCCCCAACACCAGGCAGTTTAATTAATAACATTATAGTTGAACTACAGTTCACTACTCCCCAACACCAGGCAGTTTAATTAATAACATTATAGTTGAACTACAGTTCACTACTCCCCAACACCAGGCAGTTTAATTAATAACATTATAGTTGAACTACAGTTCACTACTCCTCAACACCAGGCAGTTTAATTAATAACAATATAGTTGAACTACAGTTCACTACTCCTCAACACCAGGCAGTTTAATTAATAACATTATAGTTGAACTACAGTTCACTACTCCCCAACACCAGGCAATTTAATTAATAACATTATAGTTGAACTACAGTTCACTACTCCTCAACACCAGGCAGTTTAATTAATAACATTATAGTTGAACTACAGTTCACTACTCCCCAACACCAGGCCGTTTAATTAATAACATTATAGTTGAACTACAGTTCACTACTCCCCAACACCAGGCAGTTTAATTAATAACATTATAGTTGAACTACAGTTCACTACTCCCCAACACCGGGCAGTTTAATTAATAACATTATAGTTGAACTACAGTTCACTACTCCCCAACACCGGGCAGTTTAATTAATAACATTATAGTTGAACTACAGTTCACTACTCCTCAACACCGGGCAATTTAATAAATAACATTATAGTTGATCTACAGTTCACTACTCCCCAACACCAGGCAGTTTAATAAATAACATTATAGTTGAACTAGAGTTCACTACTCCCCAACACCAGGCAGTTTAATTAATAACATTATAGTTGAACTACAGTTCACTACTCCCCAACACCAGGCAGTTTAATTAATAACATTATAGTTGAACTACAGTTCACTACTCCCCAACACCAGGCAGTTTAATTAATAACATTATAGTTGAACTACAGTTCACTACTCCCCAACACCAGGCAGTTTAATTAATAACATTATAGTTGAACTACAGTTCACTACTCCCCAACACCAGGCAGTTTAATTAATAACATTATAGTTGAACTACAGTTCACTACTCCCCAACACCAGGCAGTTTAATTAATAACATTATAGTTGAACTATAGTTCACTACTCCTCAACACCGGGCAATTTAATAAATAACATTATAGTTGATCTACAGTTCACTACTCCCCAACACCAGGCAGTTTAATAAATAACATTATAGTTGAACTACAGTTCACTACTCCCCAACACCAGGCAGTTTAATAAATAACATTATAGTTGAACTACAGTTCACTACTCCCCAACACCAGGCAGTTTAATAAATAACATTATAGTTGAACTACAGTTCACTACTCCCCAACACCAGGCAGTTTAATTAATAACATTATAGTTGAACTACAGTTCACTACTCCCCAACACCAGGCAGTTTAATTAATAACATTATAGTTGAACTACAGTTCACTACTCCCCAACACCAGGCAGTTTAATAAATAACATTATAGTTGAACTACAGTTCACTACTCCCCAACACCAGGCAGTTTAATAAATAACATTATAGTTGAACTACAGTTCACTACTCCTCAACACCGGGCAGTTTAATTAATAACATTATAGTTTAACTAGAGTTCACCACTCCCCAACACCAGGCAGTTTAATTAATAACATTATAGTTGAACTACAGTTCACTACTCCCCAACACCAGGCAGTTTAATTAATAACATTATAGTTGAACTACAGTTCACTACTCCCCAACACCAGGCAGTTTAATTAATAACATTATAGTTGAACTACAGTTCACTACTCCCCAACACCAGGCAGTTTAATTAATAACATTATAGTTGAACTACAGTTCACTACTCCCCAACACCAGGCAGTTTAATTAATAACATTATAGTTGAACTACAGTTCACTACTCCCCAACACCAGGCAGTTTAATTAATAACATTATAGTTGAACTACAGTTCACTACTCCTCAACACCAGGCAGTTTAATTAATAACATTATAGTTGAACTACAGTTCACTACTCCCCAACACCAGGCAGTTTAATTAATAACATTATAGTTGAACTACAGTTCACTACTCCCCAACACCAGGCAGTTTAATTAATAACATTATAGTTGAACTACAGTTCACTACTCCCCAACACCAGGCAGTTTAATTAATAACATTATAGTTGAACTACAGTTCACTACTCCCCAACACCAGGCAGTTTAATTAATAACATTATAGTTGAACTACAGTTCACTACTCCCCAACACCGGGCAGTTTAATTAATAACATTATAGTTGAACTACAGTTCACTACTCCCCAACACCAGGCAGTTTAATAAATAACATTATAGTTGAACTACAGTTCACTACTCCCCAACACCAGGCAGTTTAATTAATAACATTATAGCCGAACTAGAGTTCACTACTCCCCAACACCAGGCAGTTTAATTAATAACATTATAGTTGAACTACAGTTCACTACTCCCCAACACCAGGCAGTTTAATTAATAACATTATAGTTGAACTACAGTTCACTACTCCCCAACACCAGGCAGTTTAATTAATAACATTATAGTTGAACTACAGTTCACTACTTCAACACCAGGCAGTTTAATTAATAACATTATAGTTGAACTACAGTTCACTACTCCCCAACACCAGGCAGTTTAATTAATAACATTATAGTTGAACTACAGTTCACTACTCCTCAACACCAGGCAGTTTAATTAATAACATTATAGTTGAACTACAGTTCACTACTCCCCAACACCAGGCAGTTTAATTAATAACATTATAGTTGAACTACAGTTCACTACTCCCCAACACCGGGCAGTTTAATTAATAACATTATAGTTGAACTACAGTTCACTACTCCCCAACACCAGGCAGTTTAATTAATAACATTATAGTTGAACTACAGTTCACTACTCCCCAACACCAGGCAGTTTAATTAATAACATTATAGTTGAACTACAGTTCACTACTCCCCAACACCAGGCAGTTTAATTAATAACATTATAGTTGAACTACAGTTCACTACTCCCCAACACCAGGCAGTTTAATTAATAACATTATAGTTGAACTACAGTTCACTACTCCCCAACACCGGGCAGTTTAATTAATAACATTATAGTTGAACTACAGTTCACTACTCCTCAACACCGGGCAGTTTAATTAATAACATTATAGTTGAACTACAGTTCACTACTCCCCAACACCAGGCAGTTTAATTAATAACATTATAGTTGAACTACAGTTCACTACTCCCCAACACCAGGCAGTTTAATTAATAACATTATAGTTGAACTACAGTTCACTACTCCCCAACACCAGGCAGTTTAATTAATAACATTATAGTTGAACTACAGTTCACTACTCCCCAACACCAGGCAGTTTAATTAATAACATTATAGTTGAACTACAGTTCACTACTCCCCAACACCAGGCAGTTTAATTAATAACATTATAGTTGAACTACAGTTCACTACTCCCCAACACCAGGCAGTTTAATTAATAACATTATAGTTTAACTCCCCAACACCAGGCAGTTTAATTAATAACTTTATAGTTGAACTATAGTTCACTACTCCTCAACACCGTGCAATTTAATAAATAACATTATAGTTGATCTACAGTTCACTACTCCCCAACACCAGGCAGTTTAATAAATAACATTATAGTTGAACTACAGTTCACTACTCCCCAACACCAGGCAGTTTAATAAATAACATTATAGTTGAACTACAGTTCACTACTCCCCAACACCAGGCAGTTTAATAAATAACATTATAGTTGAACTACAGTTCACTACTCCCCAACACCAGGCAGTTTAATTAATAACATTATAGTTGAACTACAGTTCACTACTCCCCAACACCAGGCAGTTTAATTAATAACATTATAGTTGAACTACAGTTCACTACTCCCCAACACCAGGCAGTTTAATAAATAACATTATAGTTGAACTACAGTTCACTACTCCCCAACACCAGGCAGTTTAATAAATAACATTATAGTTGAACTACAGTTCACTACTCCTCAACACCGGGCAGTTTAATTAATAACATTATAGTTTAACTAGAGTTCACTACTCCCCAACACCAGGCAGTTTAATTAATAACATTATAGTTGAACTACAGTTCACTACTCCCCAACACCAGGCAGTTTAATTAATAACATTATAGTTGAACTACAGTTCACTACTCCCCAACACCAGGCAGTTTAATTAATAACATTATAGTTGAACTACAGTTCACTACTCCCCAACACCAGGCAGTTTAATTAATAACATTATAGTTGAACTACAGTTCACTACTCCCCAACACCAGGCAGTTTAATTAATAACATTATAGTTGAACTACAGTTCACTACTCCCCAACACCAGGCAGTTTAATTAATAACATTATAGTTGAACTACAGTTCACTACTCCTCAACACCAGGCAGTTTAATTAATAACATTATAGTTGAACTACAGTTCACTACTCCCCAACACCAGGCAGTTTAATTAATAACATTATAGTTGAACTACAGTTCACTACTCCCCAACACCAGGCAGTTTAATTAATAACATTATAGTTGAACTACAGTTCACTACTCCCCAACACCAGGCAGTTTAATTAATAACATTATAGTTGAACTACAGTTCACTACTCCCCAACACCAGGCAGTTTAATTAATAACATTATAGTTGAACTACAGTTCACTACTCCCCAACACCAGGCAGTTTAATTAATAACATTATAGTTGAACTACAGTTCACTACTCCCCAACACCAGGCAGTTTAATTAATAACATTATAGTTGAACTACAGTTCACTACTCCCCAACACCAGGCAGTTTAATTAATAACATTATAGTTGAACTACAGTTCACTACTCCCCAACACCAGGCAGTTTAATAAATAACATTATAGTTGAACTACAGTTCACTACTCCCCAACACCAGGCAGTTTAATTAATAACATTATAGTTGAACTACAGTTCACTACTCCCCAACACCAGGCAGTTTAATTAATAACATTATAGTTGAACTACAGTTCACTACTCCCCAACACCAGGCAGTTTAATTAATAACATTATAGTTGAACTACAGTTCACTACTCCCCAACACCAGGCAGTTTAATTAATAACATTATAGTTGAACTACAGTTCACTACTCCCCAACACCAGGCAGTTTAATTAATAACATTATAGTTGAACTACAGTTCACTACTCCCCAACACCAGGCAGTTTAATTAATAACATTATAGTTGAACTACAGTTCACTACTCCCCAACACCAGGCAGTTTAATTAATAACATTATAGTTGAACTACAGTTCACTACTCCCCAACACCAGGCAGTTTAATTAATAACATTATAGTTGAACTACAGTTCACTACTCCCCAACACCAGGCAGTTTAATTAATAACATTATAGTTGAACTACAGTTCACTACTCCTCAACACCAGGCAGTTTAATTAATAACATTATAGTTGAACTACAGTTCACTACTCCCCAACACCAGGCAGTTTAATTAATAACATTATAGTTGAACTACAGTTCACTACTCCCCAACACCAGGCAGTTTAATTAATAACATTATAGTTGAACTACAGTTCACTACTCCCCAACACCAGGCAGTTTAATAAATAACATTATAGTTGAACTACAGTTCACTACTCCTCAACACCAGGCAGTTTAATTAATAACATTATAGTTGAACTACAGTTCACTACTCCCCAACACCAGGCAGTTTAATTAATAACATTATAGTTGAACTACAGTTCACTACTCCCCAACACCAGGCAGTTTAATTAATAACATTATAGTTGAACTACAGTTCACTACTCCCCAACACCAGGCAGTTTAATTAATAACATTATAGTTGAACTACAGTTCACTACTCCCCAACACCAGGCAGTTTAATTAATAACATTATAGTTGAACTACAGTTCACTACTCCTCAACACCAGGCAGTTTAATTAATAACATTATAGTTGAACTACAGTTCACTACTCCCCAACACCAGGCAGTTTAATTAATAACATTATAGTTGAACTACAGTTCACTACTCCCCAACACCAGGCAGTTTAATTAATAACATTATAGTTGAACTACAGTTCACTACTCCCCAACACCAGGCAGTTTAATTAATAACATTATAGTTGAACTACAGTTCACTACTCCCCAACACCAGGCAGTTTAATTAATAACATTATAGTTGAACTACAGTTCACTACTCCTCAACACCAGGCAGTTTAATTAATAACATTATAGTTGAACTACAGTTCACTACTCCCCAACACCAGGCAGTTTAATTAATAACATTATAGTTGAACTACAGTTCACTACTCCCCAACACCAGGCAGTTTAATTAATAACATTATAGTTGAACTACAGTTCACTACTCCCCAACACCAGGCAGTTTAATTAATAACATTATAGTTGAACTACAGTTCACTACTCCCCAACACCAGGCAGTTTAATTAATAACATTATAGTTGAACTACAGTTCACTACTCCCCAACACCAGGCAGTTTAATTAATAACATTATAGTTGAACTACAGTTCACTACTCCCCAACACCAGGCAGTTTAATTAATAACATTATAGTTGAACTACAGTTCACTACTCCCCAACACCAGGCAGTTTAATTAATAACATTATAGTTGAACTACAGTTCACTACTCCTCAACACCAGGCAGTTTAATTAATAACATTATAGTTGAACTACAGTTCACTACTCCCCAACACCAGGCAGTTTAATTAATAACATTATAGTTGAACTACAGTTCACTACTCCCCAACACCAGGCAGTTTAATTAATAACATTATAGTTGAACTACAGTTCACTACTCCCCAACACCAGGCAGTTTAATTAATAACATTATAGTTGAACTACAGTTCACTACTCCCAACACCAGGCAGTTTAATTAATAACATTATAGTTGAACTACAGTTCACTACTCCTCAACACCAGGCAGTTTAATTAATAACATTATAGTTGAACTACAGTTCACTACTCCCCAACACCAGGCAGTTTAATTAATAACATTATAGTTGAACTACAGTTCACTACTCCCCAACACCAGGCAGTTTAATTAATAACATTATAGTTGAACTACAGTTCACTACTCCCCAACACCAGGCAGTTTAATTAATAACATTATAGTTGAACTACAGTTCACTACTCCCCAACACCAGGCAGTTTAATTAATAACATTATAGTTGAACTACAGTTCACTACTCCCCAACACCAGGCAGTTTAATTAATAACATTATAGTTGAACTACAGTTCACTACTCCCCAACACCAGGCAGTTTAATTAATAACATTATAGTTGAACTACAGTTCACTACTCCCCAACACCAGGCAGTTTAATTAATAACATTATAGTTGAACTACAGTTCACTACTCCCCAACACCAGGCAGTTTAATTAATAACATTATAGTTGAACTACAGTTCACTACTCCTCAACACCAGGCAGTTTAATTAATAACATTATAGTTGAACTACAGTTCACTACTCCCCAACACCAGGCAGTTTAATTAATAACATTATAGTTGAACTACAGTTCACTACTCCCCAACACCAGGCAGTTTAATTAATAACATTATAGTTGAACTACAGTTCACTACTCCCCAACACCAGGCAGTTTAATTAATAACATTATAGTTGAACTACAGTTCACTACTCCCCAACACCAGGCAGTTTAATTAATAACATTATAGTTGAACTACAGTTCACTACTCCCCAACACCAGGCAGTTTAATAAATAACATTATAGTTGAACTACAGTTCACTACTCCCCAACACCAGGCAGTTTAATTAATAACATTATAGTTGAACTACAGTTCACTACTCCCCAACACCAGGCAGTTTAATTAATAACATTATAGTTGAACTACAGTTCACTACTCCCCAACACCAGGCAGTTTAATTAATAACATTATAGTTGAACTACAGTTCACTACTCCCCAACACCAGGCAGTTTAATTAATAACATTATAGTTGAACTACAGTTCACTACTCCCCAACACCAGGCAGTTTAATTAATAACATTATAGTTGAACTACAGTTCACTACTCCCCAACACCAGGCAGTTTAATTAATAACATTATAGTTGAACTACAGTTCACTACTCCCCAACACCAGGCAGTTTAATTAATAACATTATAGTTGAACTACAGTTCACTACTCCCCAACACCAGGCAGTTTAATTAATAACATTATAGTTGAACTACAGTTCACTACTCCCAACACCAGGCAGTTTAATTAATAACATTATAGTTGAACTACAGTTCACTACTCCCCAACACCAGGCAGTTTAATTAATAACATTATAGTTGAACTACAGTTCACTACTCCCCAACACCAGGCAGTTTAATTAATAACATTATAGTTGAACTACAGTTCACTACTCCCCAACACCAGGCAGTTTAATTAATAACATTATAGTTGAACTACAGTTCACTACTCCCCAACACCAGGCAGTTTAATTAATAACATTATAGTTGAACTACAGTTCACTACTCCCCAACACCAGGCAGTTTAATTAATAACATTATAGTTGAACTACAGTTCACTACTCCCCAACACCAGGCAGTTTAATTAATAACATTATAGTTGAACTACAGTTCACTACTCCCCAACACCAGGCAGTTTAATTAATAACATTATAGTTGAACTACAGTTCACTACTCCCCAACACCAGGCAGTTTAATTAATAACATTATAGTTGAACTACAGTTCACTACTCCTCAACACCAGGCAGTTTAATTAATAACATTATAGTTGAACTACAGTTCACTACTCCCCAACACCAGGCAGTTTAATTAATAACATTATAGTTGAACTACAGTTCACTACTCCCAACACCAGGCAGTTTAATTAATAACATTATAGTTGAACTACAGTTCACTACTCCCCAACACCAGGCAGTTTAATTAATAACATTATAGTTGAACTACAGTTCACTACTCCCCAACACCAGGCAGTTTAATTAATAACATTATAGTTGAACTACAGTTCACTACTCCCCAACACCAGGCAGTTTAATTAATAACATTATAGTTGAACTACAGTTCACTACTCCCCAACACCAGGCAGTTTAATTAATAACATTATAGTTGAACTACAGTTCACTACTCCCCAACACCAGGCAGTTTAATTAATAACATTATAGTTGAACTACAGTTCACTACTCCCCAACACCAGGCAGTTTAATTAATAACATTATAGTTGAACTACAGTTCACTACTCCCCAACACCAGGCAGTTTAATTAATAACATTATAGTTGAACTACAGTTCACTACTCCCCAACACCAGGCAGTTTAATTAATAACATTATAGTTGAACTACAGTTCACTACTCCCCAACACCAGGCAGTTTAATTAATAACATTATAGTTGAACTACAGTTCACTACTCCCCAACACCAGGCAGTTTAATTAATAACATTATAGTTGAACTACAGTTCACTACTCCCCAACACCAGGCAGTTTAATTAATAACATTATAGTTGAACTACAGTTCACTACTCCTCAACACCAGGCAGTTTAATTAATAACATTATAGTTGAACTACAGTTCACTACTCCCCAACACCAGGCAGTTTAATTAATAACATTATAGTTGAACTACAGTTCACTACTCCCCAACACCAGGCAGTTTAATTAATAACATTATAGTTGAACTACAGTTCACTACTCCCCAACACCAGGCAGTTTAATTAATAACATTATAGTTGAACTACAGTTCACTACTCCCCAACACCAGGCAGTTTAATAAATAACATTATAGTTGAACTACAGTTCACTACTCCCCAACACCAGGCAGTTTAATAAATAACATTATAGTTGAACTACAGTTCACTACTCCTCAACACCAGGCAGTTTAATTAATAACATTATAGTTTAACTACAGTTCAACTCCCCAACACCAGGCAGTTTAATTAATAACATTATAGTTGAACTACAGTTCACTACTCCCCAACACCAGGCAGTTTAATTAATAACATTATAGTTGAACTACAGTTCACTACTCCCCAACACCAGGCAGTTTAATTAATAACATTATAGTTGAACTACAGTTCACTACTCCCCAACACCAGGCAGTTTAATTAATAACATTATAGTTGAACTACAGTTCACTACTCCTCAACACCAGGCAGTTTAATTAATAACATTATAGTTGAACTACAGTTCACTACTCCTCAACACCAGGCAGTTTAATTAATAACATTATAGTTGAACTACAGTTCACTACTCCCCAACACCAGGCAGTTTAATTAATAACATTATAGTTGAACTACAGTTCACTACTCCCCAACACCAGGCAGTTTAATTAATAACATTATAGTTGAACTACAGTTCACTACTCCCCAACACCAGGCAGTTTAATTAATAACATTATAGTTGAACTACAGTTCACTACTCCCCAACACCAGGCAGTTTAATTAATAACATTATAGTTGAACTACAGTTCTACTCCCCAACACCAGGCAGTTTAATTAATAACATTATAGTTGAACTACAGTTCACTACTCCCCAACACCAGGCAGTTTAATTAATAACATTATAGTTGAACTACAGTTCACTACTCCCCAACACCAGGCAGTTTAATTAATAACATTATAGTTGAACTACAGTTCACTACTCCCCAACACCAGGCAGTTTAATTAATAACATTATAGTTGAACTACAGTTCACTACTCCCCAACACCAGGCAGTTTAATTAATAACATTATAGTTGAACTACAGTTCACTACTCCCCAACACCAGGCAGTTTAATTAATAACATTATAGTTGAACTACAGTTCACTACTCCCCAACACCAGGCAGTTTAATTAATAACATTATAGTTGAACTACAGTTCACTACTCCCCAACACCAGGCAGTTTAATTAATAACATTATAGTTGAACTACAGTTCACTACTCCCCAACACCAGGCAGTTTAATTAATAACATTATAGTTGAACTACAGTTCACTACTCCCCAACACCAGGCAGTTTAATAAATAACATTATAGTTGAACTACAGTTCACTACTCCCCAACACCAGGCAGTTTAATTAATAACATTATAGTTGAACTACAGTTCACTACTCCCCAACACCAGGCAGTTTAATTAATAACATTATAGTTGAACTACAGTTCACTACTCCCCAACACCAGGCAGTTTAATTAATAACATTATAGTTGAACTACAGTTCACTACTCCCCAACACCAGGCAGTTTAATTAATAACATTATAGTTGAACTACAGTTCACTACTCCCCAACACCAGGCAGTTTAATTAATAACATTATAGTTGAACTACAGTTCACTACTCCCCAACACCAGGCAGTTTAATTAATAACATTATAGTTGAACTACAGTTCACTACTCCCCAACACCAGGCAGTTTAATTAATAACATTATAGTTGAACTACAGTTCACTACTCCCCAACACCAGGCAGTTTAATTAATAACATTATAGTTGAACTACAGTTCACTACTCCCCAACACCAGGCAGTTTAATTAATAACATTATAGTTGAACTACAGTTCACTACTCCCCAACACCAGGCAGTTTAATTAATAACATTATAGTTGAACTACAGTTCACTACTCCCCAACACCAGGCAGTTTAATTAATAACATTATAGTTGAACTACAGTTCACTACTCCCCAACACCAGGCAGTTTAATTAATAACATTATAGTTGAACTACAGTTCACTACTCCCCAACACCAGGCAGTTTAATTAATAACATTATAGTTGAACTACAGTTCACTACTCCCCAACACCAGGCAGTTTAATAAATAACATTATAGTTGAACTACAGTTCACTACTCCCCAACACCAGGCAGTTTAATAAATAACATTATAGTTGAACTACAGTTCACTACTCCTCAACACCGGGCAGTTTAATTAATAACATTATAGTTGAACTACAGTTCACTACTCCCCAACACCAGGCAGTTTAATTAATAACATTATAGTTGAACTACAGTTCACTACTCCCCAACACCAGGCAGTTTAATTAATAACATTATAGTTGAACTACAGTTCACTACTCCCCAACACCAGGCAGTTTAATTAATAACATTATAGTTGAACTACAGTTCACTACTCCCCAACACCAGGCAGTTTAATTAATAACATTATAGTTGAACTACAGTTCACTACTCCTCAACACCAGGCAGTTTAATTAATAACATTATAGTTGAACTACAGTTCACTACTCCTCAACACCAGGCAGTTTAATTAATAACATTATAGTTGAACTACAGTTCACTACTCCCCAACACCAGGCAGTTTAATTAATAACATTATAGTTGAACTACAGTTCACTACTCCCCAACACCAGGCAGTTTAATTAATAACATTATAGTTGAACTACAGTTCACTACTCCCCAACACCAGGCAGTTTAATTAATAACATTATAGTTGAACTACAGTTCACTACTCCCCAACACCAGGCAGTTTAATTAATAACATTATAGTTGAACTACAGTTCACTACTCCCCAACACCAGGCAGTTTAATTAATAACATTATAGTTGAACTACAGTTCACTACTCCCCAACACCAGGCAGTTTAATTAATAACATTATAGTTGAACTACAGTTCACTACTCCCCAACACCAGGCAGTTTAATTAATAACATTATAGTTGAACTACAGTTCACTACTCCCCAACACCAGGCAGTTTAATTAATAACATTATAGTTGAACTACAGTTCACTACTCCCCAACACCAGGCAGTTTAATTAATAACATTATAGTTGAACTACAGTTCACTACTCCCCAACACCAGGCAGTTTAATTAATAACATTATAGTTGAACTACAGTTCACTACTCCCCAACACCAGGCAGTTTAATTAATAACATTATAGTTGAACTACAGTTCACTACTCCCCAACACCAGGCAGTTTAATTAATAACATTATAGTTGAACTACAGTTCACTACTCCCCAACACCAGGCAGTTTAATTAATAACATTATAGTTGAACTACAGTTCACTACTCCCCAACACCAGGCAGTTTAATTAATAACATTATAGTTGAACTACAGTTCACTACTCCCCAACACCAGGCAGTTTAATTAATAACATTATAGTTGAACTACAGTTCACTACTCCCCAACACCAGGCAGTTTAATTAATAACATTATAGTTGAACTACAGTTCACTACTCCCCAACACCAGGCAGTTTAATTAATAACATTATAGTTGAACTACAGTTCACTACTCCCCAACACCAGGCAGTTTAATTAATAACATTATAGTTGAACTACAGTTCACTACTCCCCAACACCAGGCAGTTTAATTAATAACATTATAGTTGAACTACAGTTCACTACTCCCCAACACCAGGCAGTTTAATTAATAACATTATAGTTGAACTACAGTTCACTACTCCCCAACACCAGGCAGTTTAATTAATAACATTATAGTTGAACTACAGTTCACTACTCCCCAACACCAGGCAGTTTAATTAATAACATTATAGTTGAACTACAGTTCACTACTCCCCAACACCAGGCAGTTTAATTAATAACATTATAGTTGAACTACAGTTCACTACTCCCCAACACCAGGCAGTTTAATTAATAACATTATAGTTGAACTACAGTTCACTACTCCCCAACACCAGGCAGTTTAATTAATAACATTATAGTTGAACTACAGTTCACTACTCCCCAACACCAGGCAGTTTAATTAATAACATTATAGTTGAACTACAGTTCACTACTCCCCAACACCAGGCAGTTTAATTAATAACATTATAGTTGAACTACAGTTCACTACTCCCCAACACCAGGCAGTTTAATTAATAACATTATAGTTGAACTACAGTTCACTACTCCCCAACACCAGGCAGTTTAATTAATAACATTATAGTTGAACTACAGTTCACTACTCCTCAACACCAGGCAGTTTAATTAATAACATTATAGTAACTACAGTTCACTACTCCCCAACACCAGGCAGTTTAATTAATAACATTATAGTTGAACTACAGTTCACTACTCCCCAACACCAGGCAGTTTAATTAATAACATTATAGTTGAACTACAGTTCACTACTCCCCAACACCAGGCAGTTTAATTAATAACATTATAGTTGAACTACAGTTCACTACTCCCCAACACCAGGCAGTTTAATTAATAACATTATAGTTGAACTACAGTTCACTACTCCCCAACACCAGGCAGTTTAATTAATAACATTATAGTTGAACTACAGTTCACTACTCCCCAACACCAGGCAGTTTAATTAATAACATTATAGTTGAACTACAGTTCACTACTCCCCAACACCAGGCAGTTTAATTAATAACATTATAGTTGAACTACAGTTCACTACTCCCCAACACCAGGCAGTTTAATTAATAACATTATAGTTGAACTACAGTTCACTACTCCCCAACACCAGGCAGTTTAATTAATAACATTATAGTTGAACTACAGTTCACTACTCCCCAACACCAGGCAGTTTAATTAATAACATTATAGTTGAACTACAGTTCACTACTCCCCAACACCAGGCAGTTTAATTAATAACATTATAGTTGAACTACAGTTCACTACTCCCCAACACCAGGCAGTTTAATTAATAACATTATAGTTGAACTACAGTTCACTACTCCCCAACACCAGGCAGTTTAATTAATAACATTATAGTTGAACTACAGTTCACTACTCCCCAACACCAGGCAGTTTAATTAATAACATTATAGTTGAACTACAGTTCACTACTCCCCAACACCAGGCAGTTTAATTAATAACATTATAGTTGAACTACAGTTCACTACTCCCCAACACCAGGCAGTTTAATTAATAACATTATAGTTGAACTACAGTTCACTACTCCCCAACACCAGGCAGTTTAATTAATAACATTATAGTTGAACTACAGTTCACTACTCCCCAACACCAGGCAGTTTAATTAATAACATTATAGTTGAACTACAGTTCACTACTCCCCAACACCAGGCAGTTTAATTAATAACATTATAGTTGAACTACAGTTCACTACTCCCCAACACCAGGCAGTTTAATTAATAACATTATAGTTGAACTACAGTTCACTACTCCCCAACACCAGGCAGTTTAATTAATAACATTATAGTTGAACTACAGTTCACTACTCCCCAACACCAGGCAGTTTAATTAATAACATTATAGTTGAACTACAGTTCACTACTCCCCAACACCAGGCAGTTTAATTAATAACATTATAGTTGAACTACAGTTCACTACTCCCAACACCAGGCAGTTTAATTAATAACATTATAGTTGAACTACAGTTCACTACTCCCCAACACCAGGCAGTTTAATTAATAACATTATAGTTGAACTACAGTTCACTACTCCCCAACACCAGGCAGTTTAATTAATAACATTATAGTTGAACTACAGTTCACTACTCCCCAACACCAGGCAGTTTAATTAATAACATTATAGTTGAACTACAGTTCACTACTCCTCAACACCAGGCAGTTTAATTAATAACATTATAGTTGAACTACAGTTCACTACTCCCCAACACCAGGCAGTTTAATTAATAACATTATAGTTGAACTACAGTTCACTACTCCCCAACACCAGGCAGTTTAATTAATAACATTATAGTTGAACTACAGTTCACTACTCCCAACACCAGGCAGTTTAATTAATAACATTATAGTTGAACTACAGTTCACTACTCCCCAACACCAGGCAGTTTAATTAATAACATTATAGTTGAACTACAGTTCACTACTCCCCAACACCAGGCAGTTTAATTAATAACATTATAGTTGAACTACAGTTCACTACTCCCCAACACCGGGCAGTTTAATTAATAACATTATAGTTGAACTACAGTTCACTACTCCCCAACACCAGGCAGTTTAATTAATAACATTATAGTTGAACTACAGTTCACTACTCCCCAACACCAGGCAGTTTAATTAATAACATTATAGTTGAACTACAGTTCACTACTCCCCAACACCAGGCAGTTTAATTAATAACATTATAGTTGAACTACAGTTCACTACTCCCCAACACCAGGCAGTTTAATTAATAACATTATAGTTGAACTACAGTTCACTACTCCCCAACACCAGGCAGTTTAATTAATAACATTATAGTTGAACTACAGTTCACTACTCCCCAACACCAGGCAGTTTAATTAATAACATTATAGTTGAACTACAGTTCACTACTCCCCAACACCAGGCAGTTTAATTAATAACATTATAGTTGAACTACAGTTCACTACTCCCCAACACCAGGCAGTTTAATTAATAACATTATAGTTGAACTACAGTTCACTACTCCCCAACACCAGGCAGTTTAATTAATAACATTATAGTTGAACTACAGTTCACTACTCCCCAACACCAGGCAGTTTAATTAATAACATTATAGTTGAACTACAGTTCACTACTCCCCAACACCAGGCAGTTTAATTAATAACATTATAGTTGAACTACAGTTCACTACTCCCCAACACCAGGCAGTTTAATTAATAACATTATAGTTGAACTACAGTTCACTACTCCCCAACACCAGGCAGTTTAATTAATAACATTATAGTTGAACTACAGTTCACTACTCCCCAACACCAGGCAGTTTAATTAATAACATTATAGTTGAACTACAGTTCACTACTCCCCAACACCAGGCAGTTTAATTAATAACATTATAGTTGAACTACAGTTCACTACTCCCCAACACCAGGCAGTTTAATTAATAACATTATAGTTGAACTACAGTTCACTACTCCCCAACACCAGGCAGTTTAATTAATAACATTATAGTTGAACTACAGTTCACTACTCCCCAACACCAGGCAGTTTAATTAATAACATTATAGTTGAACTACAGTTCACTACTCCCCAACACCAGGCAGTTTAATTAATAACATTATAGTTGAACTACAGTTCACTACTCCCCAACACCAGGCAATTTAATTAATAACATTATAGTTGAACTACAGTTCAACTCCTCAACACCAGGCAGTTTAATTAATAACATTATAGTTGAACTACAGTTCACTACTCCCCAACACCAGGCAGTTTAATTAATAACATTATAGTTGAACTACAGTTCACTACTCCCCAACACCAGGCAGTTTAATTAATAACATTATAGTTGAACTACAGTTCACTACTCCCCAACACCAGGCAGTTTAATTAATAACATTATAGTTGAACTAGAGTTCACTACTCCCCAACACCAGGCAGTTTAATTAATAACATTATAGTTGAACTACAGTTCACTACTCCCCAACAACAGGCAGTTTAATTAATAACATTATAGTTAAACTACAGTTCACTACTCCCCAACACCAACCAGGCAGTTTAATTAATAACATTATAGTTGACCTACAGTTGACTACTCCCCAACACCGGGAGACCGATGAGGCGAAGCACAATTGACCCATGGTTCAATATGCTTTTCGGTTACTAGCTCTACCTGCTGCCCTTGCACGCACACACACACACACACACAGGCACACATTAACACACACACACACACACACACACACACACACACACACACACACACACACACACACACACACACACACACACACACACACACACACACACACACACACACACACACACACACACACACAGGGAATTTAGGTCACACACTGACACTTCAGCGTCATGGGGTCTGAAACACATAGTATGGTCGGTCATGTTACGTGATTAATTTCAAATCAGTATTCATATTTAGCTGAGATGCAGCATGTCATTTACATAACTTAATTAATAATGCGATTATTGTTGTTGACAGAACATCTTCTGTTCTCAGTAGAACAACACATACTCCAGGTGTGAAGGGAGAAAAGAGAGGGAGGAAGGACTTCTGTTCTCAGTAGAACAACACATAATCCAGGTGTGAAGGGAGAAAAGAGAGGGAGGAAGGACTTCTGTTCTCAGTAGAACAACACATACTCCAGGTGTGAAGGGAGAAAAGAGAGGAGGAAGGACTTCTGTTCTCAGTAGAACAACACATACTCCAGGTGTGATGGGAGAAAAGAGAGGGTGGAAGGACTTCTGTTCTCAGTAGAACAACACATACTCCAGGTGTGAAGGGAGAAAAGAGAGGGAGGAAGGACTTCTGTTCTCAGTAGAACAACACATACTCCAGGTGTGAAGGGAGAAAAGAGAGGGAGGAAGGAAGGTGTAGTGGGCTGGAGGGGCCTTGTCTATCTAGGCCAGAGGAAAATTCTCATTCACTTTATCTAATCTAACCAATGCCTTATATCAGGGTCATATTATATTATTGTAACCTAGATTCATTAATAACAGTTATTGAGTAATTTATGTCATTTATCTACAGATGTAGGATCTTAATTTGCGCCAATTTGCGAAAGCAGGAAAATAATCCTGCAACAACAGGAAATGGGATTTATTACGTGAATTATAATTGTGAAAAATGTGGGGTTCAATACATTTTTCGTAAATGAAAACTTCAGAAGCCTTTTTTTAATCCTCAACTACAATACAAGTTTTAAATGTCTTGCATAGCAGGAAAGTTCTCCTGCAACAGGGTGATCAAATGAAGATTCTATATTTGTAGCAACTGCTACTGATTGCTGGTCATAAAACAGTCTGAACATGGTGAGAAAGACTAAAGTTACATTTGACAGAAATATAATGAGTGACCAAGTAACGGCAAATATGAGCCTTTTTATGACTGCATTTGTATTGCTTTATCATGTGTGTACAGGAGTGTACGCCGTGTGTGAACATTAACAAAGCACCTTTGAGTCAGCAGGTAGCCTAGTGGTTGGAGCGTTGGGACAGTAACCGAAAGGTTGCTAGATCGAATCCCTGAGCTGACAAGGTAAAAATCTGTCGTTCTGCCCATGAACAAGGCAGTTAACCCACTGTTCCTAGGCCGTCATTGTAAATAAGAAGTTTTTCCTCACTGACTTGTCTAGTTAAATAAACAGTTTCAATCTAGAGTGCTGTTGATACAGGAGAAAAACTGACAGAAGAATAGAAGACTACATCCTAGTGGTGCATGCAAAGGTGTGTGATGTTCTGTGTTTGGGATGGTCCCCTGAAAATATAGTTTACCAAGCTACCAATCACTTCACACTGAAGCTACCCTGAAGAAAAATATATTTTACTTAACTAAAGTTACTTTGAAAACATAGTTCACTGCATCCAAATCTGAAATGTCATTGAATATAAATTGCAGAAACAGATTACTCTGGAGTCAGATGTTAACAGAATGTGTCATTTAGCATATTAAACACAAATAGTGAGAATTAGGCACAGAGTATTTAATGTGATGATTAGGTAGATCTGATGCCAAAAAATAAAGTACATTCATGCCCAATGAACTACTGAAAACACACCCAAGATTAGAATTTAGTTAAACTACCACAAAGCTACTGCAAAATGTAGTTAAATTACTAGTTGAACTACAGTTCACTACTCCCCAACACCAGGCAGTTTAATTAATAACATTAGAGTTGAACTACAGTTCACTACTCCCCAACACCGGGCAGTTTAATTAATAACATTATAGTTGAACTATAGTTCACTACTCCCCAACACCAGGCAGTTTAATTAATAACATTATAGTTGAACTACAGTTCACTACTCCCCAACACCAGGCAGTTTAATTAATAACATTATAGTTGAACTACAGTTCACTACTCCCCAACACCAACCAGGCAGTTTAATTAATAACATTATAGTTGACCTACAGTCGACTACTCCCCAACACCAGGCAGTTTAATTAATAACATTATAGTTGAACTACAGTTCACTACTCCCCAACACCAGGCAGTTTAATTAATAACATTATAGTTGAACTACAGTTCACTACTCCCCAACACCGGGAGACCGATGAGGCGAAGCACAATTGACCCATGGTTCAATATGCTTTTCGGTTACTAGCTCTACCTGCTGCCCTTGCCCTTGCCCTTGCACACACACACACACACACACACACACACACACACACACACACACACACACACACACACACACACACACACACACACACACACACACACACACACACACACACAGGGAATTTAGGTCACACACTGACACTTCAGCGTCATGGGGTCTGAAACACATAGTATGGTCGGTCATGTTACGTGATTAATTTCAAATCAGTATTCATATTTAGCTGAGATGCAGCATGTCATTTACATAACTTAATTAATAATGAGATTATTGTTGTTGTTGACAGAACATCTTCTGTTCTCAGTAGAACAACACATACTCCAGGTGTGAAGGGAGAAAAGAGAGGGAGGAAGGACTTCTGTTCTCAGTAGAACAACACATACTCCAGGTGTGAAGGGAGAAAAGAGAGGGAGGAAGGACTTCTGTTCTCAGTAGAACAACACATACTCCAGGTGTGAAGGGAGAAAAGAGAGGGAGGAAGGACTTCTGTTCTCAGTAGAACAACACATAATCAAGGTGTGAAGGGAGAAAAGAGAGGGAGGAAGGACTTCTGTTCTCAGTAGAACAACACATACTCCAGGTGTGAAGGGAGAAAAGAGAGGAAGGAAGGACTTCTGTTCTCAGTAGAACAACACATACTCCAGGTGTGATGGGAGAAAAGAGAGGGTGGAAGGACTTCTGTTCTCAGTAGAACAACACATACTCCAGGTGTGAAGGGAGAAAATAGAGGGAGGAAGGACTTCTGTTCTCAGTAGAACAACACATACTCCAGGTGTGAAGGGAGAAAAGAGAGGGAGGAAGGAAGGTGTAGTGGGCTGGAGGGGCCTTGTCTATCTAGGCCAGAGGAAAATTCTCATTCACTTTATCTAATCTAACCAATGCCTTATATCAGGGTCATATTATATTATTGTAACCTAGATTCATTAATAACAGTTATTGAGTAATTTATGTCATTTATCTACAGATGTAGGATCTTAATTTGCGCCAATTTGCGAAAGCAGGAAAATAATCCTGCAACAACAGGAAATGGGATTTATTACGTGAATTATAATTGTGAAAAATGTGGGGTTCAATACATTTTTCGTAAATGAAAACTTCAGAAGCCTTTTTTTAATCCTCAACTACAATACAAGTTTTAAATGTCTTGCATAGCAGGAAAGTTCTCCTGCAACAGGGTGATCAAATGAAGATTCTATATTTGTAGCAACTGCTACTGATTGCTGGTCATAAAACAGTCTGAACATGGTGAGAAAGACTAAAGTTCCATTTGACAGAAATATAATGAGTGACCAAGTAACGGCAAATATGAGTTTTTTATGACTGCATTTGTATTGCTTTATCATGTGTGTACAGGAGTGTACGCCGTGTGTGAACATTAACAAAGCACCTTTGAGTCAGCAGATAGCCTAGTGGTTGGAGCGTTGGGACAGTAACCGAAAGGTTGCTAGATCGAATCCCTGAGCTGACAAGGTAAAAATCTGTCGCTCTCCTGCCCATGAACAAGGCAGTTAACCCACTGTTCCTAGGCCGTCATTGTAAATAAGAAGTTTTTCCTCACTGACTTGTCTAGTTAAATAAACAGTTTCAATCTAGAGTGCTGTTGATACAGGAGAAAAACTGACAGAAGAATAGAAGACTACATCCTAGTGGTGCATGCAAAGGTGTGTGATGTTCTGTGTTTGGGATGGTACTCTGAAAATATAGTTTACCAAGCTACCAATCACTTCACACTGAAGCTACCCTGAAGAAAAATATATTTTACTTAACTAAAGTTACTTTGAAAACATAGTTCACTGCATCCAAATCTGAAATGTCATTGAATATAAATTGCAGAAACAGATTACTCTGGAGTCAGATGTTAACAGAATGTGTCATTTAGCATATTAAACACAAATAGTGAGAATTAGGCACAGAGTATTTAATGTGATGATTAGGTAGATCTGATGCCAAAAAATAAAGTACATTCATGCCCAATGAACTACTGAAAACACACCCAAGATTAGAATTTAGTTAAACTACAAAGCTACTGCAAAATGTAGTTAAATTACTAGTTGAACTACAGTTCACTACTCCCCAACACCGGGCAGTTTAATTAATAACATTATAGTTGAACTACAGTTCACTACTCCCCAACACCGGGCACTTCAATTAATAACATTATAGTTGAACTACAATTCACTACTCCCCAACACCAGGCAGTTTAATTAATAAAATTATAGTTGACCTACAGTTCACTACTCCCCAACACCAGGCAGTTTAATTAATAACAATATAGTTGAACTACAGTTCACTACTCCCCAACACCAGGCAGTTTAATTAATAACAATATAGTTGAACTACAGTTCACTATTCCCCAACACCGGGCAGTTTAATTAATAACATTATAGTTGAACTACAGTTCACTACTCCCCAACACCAGGCAGTTTAATTAATAACATTATAGTTGAACTACAGTTCACTACTCCCCAACACCAACCAGGCAGTTTAATTAATAACATTATAGTTGACCTACAGTCGACTACTCCCCAACACCAGGCAGTTTAATTAATAACATTATAGTTGAACTACAGTTCACTACTCCCCAACACCAGGCAGTTTAATTAATAACATTATAGTTGAACTACAGTTCACTACTCCCCAACACCGGGAGACCGATGAGGCGAAGCACAATTGACCCATGGTTCAATATGCTTTTCGGTTACTAGCTCTACCTGCTGCCCTTGCCCTTGCACACACACACACACACACACACACACACACACACACACACACACACACACACACACACACACACACACACACACACACACACACACACACACACACACACACACACACACACACACACACACACACACACACACAGGGAATTTAGGTCACACACTGACACTTCAGCGTCATGGGGTCTGAAACACATAGTATGGTCGGTCATGTTACGTGATTAATTTCAAATCAGTATTCATATTTAGCTGAGATGCAGCATGTCATTTACATAACTTAATTAATAATGAGATTATTGTTGTTGTTGACAGAACATCTTCTGTTCTCAGTAGAACAACACATACTCCAGGTGTGAAGGGAGAAAAGAGAGGGAGGAAGGACTTCTGTTCTCAGTAGAACAACACATACTCCAGGTGTGAAGGGAGAAAAGAGAGGGAGGAAGGACTTCTGTTCTCAGTAGAACAACACATACTCCAGGTGTGAAGGGAGAAAAGAGAGGGAGGAAGGACTTCTGTTCTCAGTAGAACAACACATAATCAAGGTGTGAAGGGAGAAAAGAGAGGGAGGAAGGACTTCTGTTCTCAGTAGAACAACACATACTCCAGGTGTGAAGGGAGAAAAGAGAGGAAGGAAGGACTTCTGTTCTCAGTAGAACAACACATACTCCAGGTGTGATGGGAGAAAAGAGAGGGTGGAAGGACTTCTGTTCTCAGTAGAACAACACATACTCCAGGTGTGAAGGGAGAAAATAGAGGGAGGAAGGACTTCTGTTCTCAGTAGAACAACACATACTCCAGGTGTGAAGGGAGAAAAGAGAGGGAGGAAGGAAGGTGTAGTGGGCTGGAGGGGCCTTGTCTATCTAGGCCAGAGGAAAATTCTCATTCACTTTATCTAATCTAACCAATGCCTTATATCAGGGTCATATTATATTATTGTAACCTAGATTCATTAATAACAGTTATTGAGTAATTTATGTCATTTATCTACAGATGTAGGATCTTAATTTGCGCCAATTTGCGAAAGCAGGAAAATAATCCTGCAACAACAGGAAATGGGATTTATTACGTGAATTATAATTGTGAAAAATGTGGGGTTCAATACATTTTTCGTAAATGAAAACTTCAGAAGCCTTTTTTTAATCCTCAACTACAATACAAGTTTTAAATGTCTTGCATAGCAGGAAAGTTCTCCTGCAACAGGGTGATCAAATGAAGATTCTATATTTGTAGCAACTGCTACTGATTGCTGGTCATAAAACAGTCTGAACATGGTGAGAAAGACTAAAGTTCCATTTGACAGAAATATAATGAGTGACCAAGTAACGGCAAATATGAGCCTTTTTATGACTGCATTTGTATTGCTTTATCATGTGTGTACAGGAGTGTACGCCGTGTGTGAACATTAACAAAGCACCTTTGAGTCAGCAGATAGCCTAGTGGTTGGAGCGTTGGGACAGTAACCGAAAGGTTGCTAGATCAAATCCCTGAGCTGACAAGGTAAAAATCTGTCGTTCTGCCCATGAACAAGGCAGTTAACCCACTGTTCCTAGGCCGTCATTGTAAATAAGAAGTTTTTCCTCACTGACTTGTCTAGTTAAATAAACAGTTTCAATCTAGAGTGCTGTTGATACAGGAGAAAAACTGACAGAAGAATAGAAGACTACATCCTAGTGGTGCATGCAAAGGTGTGTGATGTTCTGTGTTTGGGATGGTACTCTGAAAATATAGTTTACCAAGCTACCAATCACTTCACACTGAAGCTACCCTGAAGAAAAATATATTTTACTTAACTAAAGTTACTTTGAAAACATAGTTCACTGCATCCAAATCTGAAATGTCATTGAATATAAATTGCAGAAACAGATTACTCTGGAGTCAGATGTTAACAGAATGTGTCATTTAGCATATTAAACACAAATAGTGAGAATTAGGCACAGAGTATTTAATGTGATGATTAGGTAGATCTGATGCCAAAAAATAAAGTACATTCATGCCCAATGAACTACTGAAAACACACCCAAGATTAGAATTTAGTTAAACTACCACAAAGCTACTGCAAAATGTAGTTAAATTACTAGTTGAACTACAGTTCACTACTCCCCAACACCGGGCAGTTTAATTAATAACATTATAGTTGAACTACAGTTCACTACTCCCCAACACCGGGCACTTCAATTAATAACATTATAGTTGAACTACAATTCACTACTCCCCAACACCAGGCAGTTTAATTAATAAAATTATAGTTGACCTACAGTTCACTACTCCCCAACACCAGGCAGTTTAATTAATAACATTATAGTTGAACTACAGTTCACTACTCCCCAACACCAGGCAGTTTAATTAATAACAATATAGTTGAACTACAGTTCACTATTCCCCAACACCGGGCAGTTTAATTAATAACATTATAGTTGAACTACAGTTCACTACTCCCCAACACCAGGCAGTTTTATTAATAACTACTTAGACTTATTTTTTTTGGGGACATTATATACAATATTACAGGATTGATAGTTTCCATGTTCATTTGGAAAGTTAACTCCAAGATTGTCAAATATGTTCAGACATTTGCAGACCTCAAAAGTGGACTAATGTGTTCTCCTTCCATTGTCCTGTCTTTTCCTATCTTTATCAGGTGTTGACAAGTTTTACCATCATGTTTCCAAACACTAGAAATAAGTAACATAACTAATTCTAAGTCAAATTGTGTGTGTGCTTTTCTCTGTAAAACATTTTCATCAAAGATGCAACCATTGTTATTTGACCTTTTTCTTAGTTTGGCCATGGGTGGAAACGGCTTCAAGTGTTGTTTCATTGTTTTAATGTCCCTGAATGCAGTATGTGCTATCAAAGGAACGCTTAACTCAATAGATGATCCCCAGGACATGAACTTTGGCCGCTTTGGCCAGACCTGTCCAAGACTTGACCTGATGCTGCTCCACTGGCTAGTCAACAACATGAACATTGACAACAAAGACAACAATTTCAATCCAACCAGGGGAAACTTTAGCTTTAATTTCTATGGAAATACTGACAGACACCCTCCGTTACCTATTTTGTCCTCGGAGAGCAGAAGTTACTACTCACTAGGGAATCTCAATACCAATACACCTAATGCCAGAGCACTTCCTAGTAGGCCTAATGTTAGAGCACTTCCTAGTAGGCCTAATGTTAGAGCACTTCCTAGTAGGCCTAATGTTAGAGCACTTCCTAGTAGACCTAATGTTAGAGCACTTCTTATTAGGCCTAATGTTAGAGCACTTCCTAGTAGACCTAAAGTTAGAGCACTTCCTAGTAGGCCTAATGTTAGAGTACTTCCTAGTAGGCCTAATGTTAGAGCACTTCCTAGTAGACCTAATGTGAGAGCACTTCCTAGTAGACCTAATGTTAGAGCACTTCCTAGTAGGCCTAATGTTAGAGCACTTCCTAGTAGGCCTAATGCCAGAGCACTTCCTAGTAGGCCTAATGTTAGAGCACTTCCTAGTAGGCCTAATGTTAGAGCACTTGCTAGTAGGCCTAATGTTGTAGCACTTCCTAGTAGGCCTAATGTTAGAGCACTTCCTAGTAGGCCTAATGTTAGAGCCCTTCCTAGTAGGCCTAATGTTGTAGCACTTCCTAGTAGGCCTAATGTTAGAGCACTTCCTATTAGGCCAAATGTTAGAGCACTTCCTAGTAGGCCTAATGTTAGAGCACTTCCTAGTAGGCCTAATGTTAGAGTACTTCCTAGTAGGCCTAATGTTAGAGCACTTCCTAGTAGGCCTAATGTTAGAGCACTTGCTAGTAGGCCTAATGTTGTAGCACTTCCTAGTAGGCCTAATGTTAGAGCACTTCGTAGTAGGCCTAATGTTAGAGCACTTCCTAGTAGGCCTAATGTTCAAGTACTTCCTAGTAGGCCTAATGTTAGAGCACTTCCTAGTAGGCCTAATGTTAGAGCACTTCCTAGTAGGCCTAATGTTAGAGCACTTCCTAGTAGGCCTAATGTTAGAGCACTTCCTAGTAGGCCTAAATGTAGGCCTATGTTAGAGTACTTCCTAGTAGGCCTAATGTTAGAGCACTTCCTAGTAGGCCTAATGTTAGAGCACTTCCTAGTAGGCCTAATGTTAGAGCACTTCCTAGTAGGCCTAATGTTAGAGCAGGCCTAATGTTCAAGTACTTCCTAGTCCTAGTAGGCCTAATGTTAGAGTACTTCCTAGTAGGCCTAATGTTAGAGTACTTCCTAGTAGGCCTAATGTTCAAGTACTTCCTAGTAGGCCTAATGTTAGAGCACTTCCTAGTAGGCCTAATGTTAGAGTACTTCCTAGTAGGCCTAATGTTAGAGTACTTCCTAGGATGCCTAATGTTAGAGCACTTCCTAGTAGGCCTAATGTTAGAGTACTTCCTAGTAGGCCTAATGTTAGACTACTTCCTAGTAGTTCTAATGTTAGAGTACTTCCTAGTAGGCCTAATGTTAGAGCACTTCCTAGTAGGCCTAATGTTAGAGTACTTCCTAGTAGGCCTAATGTTAGAGCACTTCCTAGTAGGCCTAATGTTGTAGCACTTCCTAGTAGGCCTAATGTTGGAGCACTTCCTAGTAGGCCTAATGTTAGAGCACTTCCTAGTAGACCTAATTTTAGAGCACATCCTAGTAGGCCTAATGTTAGAGCAATTCCTAGTAGGCCTAATGTTAGAACACTTCCAAGTAGGCCTAATGTTAGAGCTATTCCTAGTAGGCCTAATGCCAGAGCTCTTCCTAGTAGGCCTAATGCCAGTGCACTTCCTAGTAGGCCTAATGTTATAGCACTTCCTTGTAGGCCTAATGTTAGAGCACTTCCTAGTAGGCCTAATGTTAGAGCACTTCCTAGTAGGCCTAATGTTAGAGCACTTCCTAGTAGGCCTAATGCCAGAGCACTTCCTAGTAGGCCTAATGTTAGAGCACTTCCTAGTAGGCCTAATGTTAGAGCACTTCCTACTAGGCCTAATGTTAGAGCACTTCCTAGTAGGGCTAATGTTGTAGCACTTCCTAGTAGGCCTAATGTTAGAGCACTTCCTGGTAGGCCTAATGTTAGAGCCCTTCCTAGTAGTCCTAATGTTGTAGCACTTCCTAGTAGGCCTAATGTTAGAGCACTTCCTAGTAGGCCTAATGTTAGAGCACTTCCTAGTAGGCCTAATGTTAGAGCACTTCCTAGTAGGCCTAATGTTAGAGCACTTCCTAGTAGGCCTAATGTTAGAGCACTTCCTAGTAGACCTAATGTTAGAGCACTTCTTATTAGGCCTAATGTTAGAGCACTTCCTAGTAGACCTAAAGTTAGAGCACTTCCTAGTAGGCCTAATGTTAGAGTACTTCCTAGTAGGCCTAATGTTAGAGCACTTCCTAGTAGACCTAATGTGAGAGCACTTCCTAGTAGACCTAATGTTAGAGCACTTCCTAGTAGGCCTAATGTTAGAGCACTTCCTAGTAGGCCTAATGCCAGAGCACTTCCTAGTAGGCCTAATGTTGGAGCACTTCCTAGTAGGCCTAATGTTAGAGCACTTCCTAGTAGACCTAATTTTAGAGCACATCCTAGTAGGCCTAATGTTAGAGCACTTCCTAGTAGGCCTAATGTTAGAACACTTCCAAGTAGGCCTAATGTTAGAGCTATTCCTAGTAGGCCTAATGCCAGAGCTCTTCCTAGTAGGCCTAATGCCAGTGCACTTCCTAGTAGGCCTAATGTTATAGCACTTCCTTGTAGGCCTAATGTTAGAGCACTTCCTAGTAGGCCTAATGTTAGAGCACTTCCTAGTAGGCCTAATGTTAGAGCACTTCCTAGTAGGCCTAATGCCAGAGCACTTCCTAGTAGGCCTAATGTTAGAGCACTTCCTAGTAGGCCTAATGTTAGAGCACTTCCTACTAGGCCTAATGTTAGAGCACTTCCTAGTAGGGCTAATGTTGTAGCACTTCCTAGTAGGCCTAATGTTAGAGCACTTCCTGGTAGGCCTAATGTTAGAGCCCTTCCTAGTAGGCCTAATGTTGTAGCACTTCCTAGTAGGCCTAATGTTAGAGCACTTCCTAGTAGGCCTAATGTTAGAGCACTTCCTAGTAGGCCTAATGTTAGAGCACTTCCTAGTAGACCTAATGTTAGAGCACTTCTTATTAGGCCTAATGTTAGAGCACTTCCTAGTAGACCTAAAGTTAGAGCACTTCCTAGTAGGCCTAATGTTAGAGTACTTCCTAGTAGGCCTAATGTTAGAGCACTTCCTAGTAGACCTAATGTGAGAGCACTTCCTAGTAGACCTAATGTTAGAGCACTTCCTAGTAGGCCTAATGTTAGAGCACTTCCTAGTAGGCCTAATGTTAGAGAACTTCCTATTAGGTCTAATGTTAGAGAACTTCCTAGTAGGCCTAATGTTAGAGCATGTCCTAGGATGCCTAATGTTAGAGCACGTCCTATTAGGCCTAATGTTAGAGCACTTCCTATTAGGCCTAATGTTAGAGCACTTCCTAGGATTCCTAATGTTAGAGCACTTCCTATTAGGCCTAATGTTAGAGCACTTCCTAGTAGGCCTAATGTTAGAGCACTTCCTATTAGGCCTACTGTTAGAGCACTTCCTAGGATGCCTAATGTTAGAGCACTTCCTAGTAGGCCTAATGTTAGAGTACTTCCTAGTAGACCTAATGTTAGAGCACTTCCTAGGAGGCCTAATGTTAGAGTACTTCCTAGTAGACCTAATTTTAGAGCACTTCCTAGTAGGCCTAATGTTAGAGTACTTCCTAGTAGGCCTAATGTTAGAGCACTTCCTAGTAGGCCTAATGTTAGAGCACTTCCTAGTAGGCCTAATGTTAGAGCACTTCCTAGTAGGCCTAATGTTGTAGCACTTCCTAGTAGGCTTAATGTTAGAGTACTTCCTAGTAGGCCTAATGTTGTAGCACTTCCTAGTAGGCATAATGTTAGAGCACTTCCTAGTAGGCCTAATGTTGTAGCACTTCCTAGTAGGCCTAATGTTAGAGCACTTCCTAGTAGGCCTAACGTGGTATTCACATCTTCAAAGGTAGGCTGTTTATTAGGACTTGATTAATTTGCCATATGTTTCCAGCAGGAACTGCCTCCTCTTTAAACGTTTAATTAAACACCTCATTGCCAATTAAGGCTAATTAGGGGAAGGCTTGACAGGAGGACTAAAGTACTGTAGCACACTATAATGTGTAGGACAACCATGAAGGATGTATTTATTAAACTTTTGATTAAGGATTAACACAGTTACTTGATAAAGTTGAGATATTCTCATGTGCTTCCTTTCTTCCAACTAATTTCAGATGACTATCCTAATGCTCTCAGATCTCCATTTTTTTTAACCTTTATTTAACTAGGTTTCTACTTTTATCTGTTGATTAATAGTTGGAGTAGAGAAACATACAATTTTGTATGACACTGGGCAAAAACTCCCTATCACACTCAACAGAACGACTTGATTAGTGTAGTGTCAACAACGCAGCCACTGCCAGCTAGCCTACAAAGTCAACAACGCAGCCACTGCCAGCTAGCCTACTTCAGCAGTACTGTATCATTTTAATCATTTTAGTCAATAAGATTCTTGCTACGTAAGCTTAACTTTCTGAACATTCGAGACGTGTAGTCCACTTGTCATTCCAATCTCCTTTGCATTAGCGTAACCTCTTCTGTAGCCTGTCAACTATGTGTCTGTCTATCCCTGTTCTCTCCTCTCTGCACAGACCATACAAACGCTCCACACCGCGTGGCCGCGGCCACCCTAATCTGGTGGTCCCAGCGCACGACCCACGTGGAGTTCCAGGTCTCCGGTAGCCTCTGGAACTGCCGATCTGCGGCCAACAAGGCAGAGTTCATCTCAGCCTATGCCTCCCTCCAGTCCCTCGACTTCTTGGCACTGACGGAAACATGGATCACCACAGATAACACTGCTACTCCTACTGCTCTCTCTTCGTCCGCCCACGTGTTCTCGCACACCCCGAGAGCTTCTGGTCAGCGGGGTGGTGGCACCGGGATCCTCATCTCTCCCAAGTGGTCATTCTCTCTTTCTCCCCTTACCCATCTGTCTATCGCCTCCTTTGAATTCCATGCTGTCACAGTTACCAGCCCTTTCAAGCTTAACATCCTTATCATTTATCGCCCTCCAGGTTCCCTCGGAGAGTTCATCAATGAGCTTGATGCCTTGATAAGCTCCTTTCCTGAGGACGGCTCACCTCTCACAGTTCTGGGCGACTTTAACCTCCCCACGTCTACCTTTGACTCATTCCTCTCTGCCTCCTTCTTTCCACTCCTCTCCTCTTTTGACCTCACCCTCTCACCTTCCCCCTACTCACAAGGCAGGCAATACGCTCGACCTCATCTTTACTAGATGCTGTTCTTCCACTAACCTCATTGCAACTCCCTCCAAGTCTCCGACCACTACCTTGTATCCTTTTCCCTCTCGCTCTCATCCAACACTTCCCACACTGCCCCTACTCGGATGGTATCGCGCCGTCCCAACCTTCGCTCTCTCTCCCCGCTACTCTCTCCTCTTCCATCCTATCATCTCTTCCCTCTGCTCAAACCTTCTCCAACCTATCTCCTGATTCTGCCTCCTCAACCCTCCTCTCCTCCCTTTCTGCATCCTTTGACTCTCTATGTCCCCTATCCTCCAGGCCGGCTCGGTCCTCCCCTCCCGCTCCGTGGCTCGACGACTCATTGCGAGCTCACAGAACAGGGCTCCGGGCAGCCGAGCGGAAATGGAGGAAAACTCGCCTCCCTGCGGACCTGGCATCCTTTCACTCCCTCCTCTCTACATTTTCCTCTTCTGTCTCTGCTGCTAAAGCCACTTTCTACCACTCTAAATTCCAAGCATCTGCCTCTAACCCTAGGAAACTCTTTGCCACCTTCTCCTCCCTCCTGAATCCTCCTCCCCCTCCCCCTCCTCCCCTCTCTGCAGATGACTTCGTCAACCATTTTGAAAAGAAGGTCGACGACATCCGATCCTCGTTTGCTAAGTCAAACGACACCGCTGGTTCTGCTCACACTGCCCTACCCTGTGCTCTGACCTCTTTCTCCCCTCTCTCTCCAGATGAAATCTTGCGTCTTGTGTCGGCCGGCCGCCCAACAACCTGCCCACTTGACCCTATCCCCTCCTCTCTTCTCCAGACCATTTCCGGAGACCTTCTCCCTTACCTCACCTCGCTCATCAACTCATCCCTGACCGCTGGTTACGTCCCTTCCGTCTTCAAGAGAGCGAGAGTTGCACCCCTTCTGAAAAAACCTACACTCGATCCCTCTGATGTCAACAACTACAGACCAGTATCCCTTCTTTCTTTTCTCTCCAAAACTCTTGAACGTGCCGTCCTTGGCCAGCTCTCCCGCTATCTCTCTCAGAATGACCTTCTTGATCCAAATCAGTCAGGTTTCAAGACTAGTCATTCAACTTAGACTGCTCTTCTCTGTATCACGGAGGCGCTCCGCACTGCTAAAGCTAACTCTCTCTCCTCTGCTCTCATCCTTCTAGACCTATCGGCTGCCTTCGATACTGTGAACCATCAGATCCTCCTCTCCACCCTCTCCGAGTTGGGCATCTCCGGCGCGGCCCACGCTTGGATTGCGTCCTACCTGACAGGTTGCTCCTACCAGGTGGCGTGGCGAGAATCTGTCTCCTCACCACGCGCTCTCACCACTGGCGTCCCCCAGGGCTCTGTTCTAGGCCCTCTCCTATTCTCGCTATACACCAAGTCACTTGGCTCTGTCATAACCTCACATGGTCTCTCCTATCATTGCTATGCAGACAACACACAATTAATCTTCTCCTTTCCCCCTTCTGATGACCAGGTGGCGAATCGCATCTCTGCATGTCTGGCAGACATATCAGTGTGGATGACGGATCACCACCTCAAGCTGAACCTCGGCAAGACGGAGCTGCTCTTCCTCCCGGGAAGGACTGCCCGTTCCATGATCTCGCCATCACAGTTGACAACTCCATTGTGTCCTCCTCCCAGAGCGCTAAGAACCTTGGCGTGATCCTGGACAACACCCTGTCGTTCTCAACTAACATCAAGGCGGTGGCCCGTTCCTGTAGGTTCATGCTCTACAACATCCGCAGAGTACGACCCTGCCTCACACAGGAAGCGGCGCAGGTCCTAATCCAGGCACTTGTCATCTCCCGTCTGGATTACTGCAACTCGCTGTTGGCTGGGCTCCCTGCCTGTGCCATTAAACCCCTACAACTCATCCAGAACGCCGCAGCCCGTCTGGTGTTCAACCTTCCCAAGTTCTCTCACGTCACCCCGCTCCTCCGCTCTCTCCACTGGCTTCCAGTTGAAGCTCGCATCCGCTACAAGACCATGGTGCTTGCCTACGGAGCTGTGAGGGGAACGGCACCTCAGTACCTCCAGGCTCTGATCAGGCCCTACACCCAAACAAGGGCACTGCGTTCATCCACCTCTGGCCTGCTCGCCTCCCTACCACTGAGGAAGTACAGTTCCCCGCTCAGCCCAGTCAAAACTGTTCGCTGCTCTGGCCCCCAATGGTGGAACAAACTCCCACGACGCCAGGACAGCGGAGTCAATCACCACCTTCCGGAGACACCTGAAACCCCACCTCTTTAAGGAATACCTAGGATAGGATAAAGTAATCCTTCTCACCCCCCCCCTTAAAAGATTTAGATGCACTATTGTAAAGTGGCTGTTCCACTGGATGTCATAAGGTGAACGCACCAATTTGTAAGTCGCTCTGGATAAGAGCGTCTGCTAAATGACTTAAATGTAATGTAAATGTAAATTAAACTTAAATTAAGCCCTGACCTCCCATTTTGGATGTGAGATAAATATAGTACTTTGTAAAGTCCAGTAGAATGCAGTACATCACACAGATGTGGCTGGACCAGAGGTATGCAACATGGGTTCCTGGGAGCCACAATGTCTGCTGATATGTACATATCTAACTCAAATAACTTGTACCGCTGCACATTGATCTGTTACTGGTACTGTCATGTATTGTCATGTTATGTCTTGTTCCTGTTCTTTCTCTTCACTCCGTTTCCCCCTGCTGGTCGTATTAGGTTACCTTCTCTTCCTTTCCTTCCCCCAGCTGTGCCTCATCTTCTCTAACTACCTCGTTCACCCTTTCCCACCTGTTCCCTTTTTCCCTCTGATTAGGTCTCTATTTCTCTCTCTGTTTCTGCTTCTGTCTTTGTCAGATTCTCGTTTGCTTCACCCTTGTCCAGTCCTGTCGTATCTGCCTCTTCATCTGATGCTACGTGTGATCAGGTACCTCTGTCCTCTACAACCCGCGCCTACCCGGAGAGACCAGCAGTCTGTCGCCGCTAACCCTGCTATTCTCCTCTGCTGCTAGAAGGGGACTCTTCTGTAAAGATCAGAGGACTTTATGATTTATTTGTCGCCCTCTCTGCGGGTTGTCTATTTTGTCAATCGATACATCTGAAGAGGATCTATGTCTTCCCTGTGTTTTGACATTAAAGGACTCTGTTTCTGTTAAACCGCTTTTGGGTCCTCACTCACCTGCATAACAGGTACTCCCTGTATGTAATTCCTTTCTTGTGTATTTTATTGTATTCCTCTTGTGTTAGTTACTATTTAATTTGGTATTATTGTATTTAAACTATGCCTCATTGGGAAAGGTTTGTATGCAAGCATTTCACTGTAAAGTCTACACCAGTTGTATTCTGCACATGTGACATATATCATTTGATTTTCTCTTCTCCCTCTGACTGTTACTTAATTGACCTAATCCCTTAATGTCACTGATTGGTCTGAGAGTGAAGACATTAGGATTCCCCAGTCTAAATCAGTTGCTATATTATACTGTGGTTCTTAATGGTATAATTCCTCACCCCTCTGGGCTGTCCAAATGGTGGACTGGCTGGTGGGTCATGGCTGATTCATTTTTCAAACCATAGTGCGAAAGGTTTGGAAACCACTGTAGGTCTACTTCAGTGACTGACTACTGATATGAGATTTGTCAGAAAATCACCATTGTCCAGCTCCAGCATAATCCCAGTCATCTTTTCACCCTCACGCTCAGTTTCCTGGAGCATATCTTAAAGGGATACTTTAAGATTTTGGCAATGAGGATGTCGGGGATCGTTCCTTGTTCCTTGTCAAGCATTTGCCTATTGGTGAAATCAGCAGTCAGACAATATATTCTTTAAGTAAATCAATCAAACCTTTATTTAATGCAATTGCAGACAGAAGTTGACAACAGGAACATAGCACACATGTTTCAGAGTAAGTTCTGCAACCCACCTAAGGGCACAGCTGATTTTATACATGTGATCACTCCCTGGTGGTGTGATCACCTAGTCAATATATGTGTGTATCAACAAGCTGATATATTATAAAGCAACCTAGTACAGTAGCTTCTCTGAATGTATTAGACTGGGACAATTCTAACTCAAACACGGCCCTCGTAAAAGCAAGCCACGCAAATCAGTCAGTAAGAGTCCATGTTGAATGAGTGAATGCAAGACAAACCAAAACCAAAACCAAAAGACCAATTGGCTTACAATAGAGTGATAAGTGGAATCACCAATAATAATTATGTTACAATGCAATGTTCTATAGGAACTCTGACAGATCCCGCCCATTATATTTTCTGCGTCCTGAAAGTGAAAGTACTCTAGCGATAAGTTTCATTTCTGATGAAACGAGTGACCCAGTGACTTCGTAGATCAGCCTTTGTAAAACTCAGTTTTTCTGACCCTTGTCTTGTATCTGCCCTGTGTACTGGTTATGTGTATGTAGGCTACAGGAAGCACCTTTTACTTAGTTTCAATCCTGGGATCTGTTGACAGAAAAGAGAGAAACAAACACAGTCAAGACTAGATTCTGGTGGTGGGCTGCACAATAAGGTGAGTGAGATGTTTTATTGGAACTCGTTTTATTTTGATGTGAGGATTTATTACATCATATTACAGTATTGATCGTGTTTATGTAACCGATGTGAAATGGCTAGCTAGTTAGCGGTGGTGCGTACTAATAGCGTTTCAATCGGTGACGTCACTCGCTCTGAAGCCTTAAAGTAGTGGCTCCACTTACTTTGCAATGGGCGCGGCTTTTGTGGCGCGATGGGTGACGATGCTTCTTGGGTGACTGTTGTGTGTGTGCAGAGGGTCTCTGGTTCGGGGCTAGGGACATAAGTAAAACTGTTACATTTACAAGTTTCCAAATGTTATTTTGGAAAACCTCATCGTACATATTGGGACATATTGTTCTGATATAGTTACAGTTCACTCCAAAATAAAAGTTTGTCTGATATCTTCTGGCATTTTTAGTGCTAACATTTTCAGATCTACCTTTTTTTGGGGAATCCTAAAACGTTAAACCTATTGCCAACCACAAGAAATAAGCTACTGATACAGACTATACATACAGTGTAATGTGAGGACTTATTAACTCATATTATATTATTGGGACAAAGGTCCGATATAGTGACAGTTAACTTCAAAATGAAAGTTTGTCAGATATTTTCTGATGTTTTGGGGGGAGCTCCTAAAACCTTTAATGTTTTCCCGAGCACTAGAAATAAGTTACAGATGTATTTATTCATTTGTTTATTAATTTATTTAATAAATGTGTAAATGTTGACACAATATTTGTTTTGTCATAGGTCGACCATGGTTGGAAGGGGCATCCTGGGTTGTTTCATCTTGTGTCTGTCTCTGACCTCAGTATGCGCTGTCAGAGGAACCCTTAGTTCAATAAAGGACCTCAGGGGAATAGAGTTTGGTCACACCTTTCCTCGACACGGCCTCATGCTGCTCCACTGGCTAGCCAACAACATTCGCATTGACAACAACGGCAACATGAGACTCAATTTCAACCCAACCAGGGGAGACTATGGCTTTCATTTCTATGGAAACAGACCACCTTCATTACCTTTTCTGCTTCCTGAAAGCGGAAGTTACTACTCACTAGGGAATATGAACAGTAATGGCTCAAGGGCACTTCCTGATTATGTAGCTCAAAGATTCTACAGCTCAAGTGGACCTGAGAACAACAGGGACAGGGTCATACTCAGAGTTAGGGAGGATGGGTCCAATCAGTTCATAGTAGACGAGGTCTATGTCACACAGCACTATCAACAAAATGAAAACAGAGGAAGTGGCTATGATCCAGACAATACATACCGTGTCAATGTCAGCCTCCTTAGACAAATCCAACGTCTCGCAACCATTGGCCAAAATGACATTCCAAGTATATATAATGTAGAGATCAACCACAACAGTTTGCAAGACCTGGAAAACATTTGGGGACATACACCTGGTATGGCACTTCTTCTGGCTATTGTATTGTCCTTAACACTTCCCAAACTCAAAGGCCGTTGTGCACGGGCAGTTGAAACCCAAAGTGTCATGGAGGATAAGGATAATACATTGATTAAGCTTGAGGTGAAAACCACAGATAGAGGAAAAGCCAGGATCATCTGGAGTGGGATCCCCAAGAGGCTATTAGACCAGCGTGTAATGGTGGTTCTTCATAGGAACAATAACAGTGACAGTAAGAGCGAGCTGGACAGATCGTCAGTCGGGGGCAAAGCCTCTGGAAGCTATAACACCTCAGTAGCCCTTAACCCTGGTCTCCAGGTCCGGCTCCATAAGGAGGTAAAAAAATTGTGGAATTACTTGTGGTTTGGGTCCACTATCGGAGAGGAGATCTGGAGAGGTTCTGAGTTTCACGATGCCAACCGAGAGATTCCTGTTGATATTAACGGACATGAAGCCAGTCTGCAGCTCTTCGTAAAGGATGGAAAGGCCTGCGCTCGTCTGTATGTAAAGAAATCCTTCACTGCCTGGAAGAAAACGTTTCATAACTCCTGGGTTGGGTTCTACTCTTCTCATAACAAATCCACGCTCAACTATAATACCTGGCAATGGGCAGTGTCTTTTTCTAAGGAAATACGATCAGATTTGGAGGATGTACCTGAGCATGATGTCTATGTGTATTACTCCAGTATGGTCATGTCTCCTGGGGTCCAGGCCAGATTCATGCTGCAGAGAAGATCCAGTGAAGTAGCCTGTACTCTGCCCTGGGAGAGAGTTGAGCTCAGCGCGACCAGACCATGTCACAGAGAGCTTTAGAGATGAGCTGTTATTACTGTTTTCACTGTTATTACTGTTTTTTACTGTTATTGAGTTATTTAGGTTACTTATCCACTCCAAATACATTTGTTACACTTTCCAGTAACTCATAATACTCTTGACAGAATATTGATGAGGTAAAGTGTATTTTGAATGAGTTATGATAGGATTTAGCTTTGGCCGGGCCATCCAATCCCAGCCCACTACACCGTCCTTCCTCCCTTCACACCTGGAGTATGTGTTGTTCTACTGAGAACAGAAGTCCTTCCTCCCTCTCTTTTCTCCCTTCACACCTGGAGTATGTGTTGTTCTACTGAGAACAGAAGTCCTTCCTCCCTCTCCTTTCTCCCTTCACACCTGGAGTATGTGTTGTTCTACTGAGAACAGAAGTCCTTCCTCCCTCTCTTTTCTCCCTTCACACCTGGAGTATGTGTTGTTCTACTGAGAACAGAAGTCCTTCCTCCCTCTCCTTTCTCCCTTCCTGGAGTATGTGTTGTTCTACTGAGAACAGAAGTCCTTCCTCCCTCTCTTTTCTCCCTTCACACCTGGAGTATGTGTTGTTCTACTGAGAACAGAAGTCCTTCCTCCCTCTCTTTTCTCCCTTCACACCTCTCTGAGAACAGAAGTCCTTCCTCCCTCTCTTTTCTCCCTTCACACCTGGAGTATGTGTTGTTCTACTGAGAACAGAAGTCCTTCCTCCCTCTCTTTTCTCCCTTCACACCTCTACTTTTCTCCCTTCACACCTGGAGTATGTGTTGTTCTACTGAGAACAGAAGTCCTTCCTCCCTCTCTTTTCTCCCTTCACACCTGGAGTATGTGTTGTTCTACTGAGAACAGAAGTCCTTCCTCCCTCTCTTTTCTCCCTTCACACCTGGAGTATGTGTTGTTCTACTGAGAACAGAAGTCCTTCCTCCCTCTCTTTTCTCCCTTCACACCTGGGTATGACTGAGTATGTGTTCTTTTTCCCTTACTGAGAACAGAAGTCCTTCCTCCCTCCTTTTCTCCCTTCACACCTGGAGTATGTGTTGTTCTACTGAGAACAGAAGTCCTTCCTCCCTCTCTTTTCTCCCTTCACACCTGGAGTATGTGTTGTTCTACTGAGAACAGAAGTCCTTCCTCCAATATGATCGGACTCTTAATTACGTTATTTAGCTGACATGTCCCATGTCCATGCTACATGATTCAGACCCCATGACGCTGAAATGTCAGTGTGAGTTTATTTCCCTCCCCCACCTCCCTTTTGAATTACCAATGTAGTGTAGTGCAGTGCAGCATGTGTGCTTGTTTCTGTGTGTGTGTAAGAGAGAGATAGAGAGAGATTACCCTGTACTTTTAATTACCCATCATAATCCATGGATCTATTAACCATGGGCCTACAGTATTAACCTCTGGTGGGTTTGGTGTGGTAATCCAGAGTTTGTGTTGATTGAACCAGTGTTTGCCTAGTGGGTAGTTTGTGTTGGGATGGTCACAGGTAGATCTGTAACTGTCACGAGTGGCGCTCGGCGGTCGTCATCACCGGCCTATTAGCTGCCACTGATTGTCTTTCCTCCCCCTCCTTGTATGTTTATTGGTAGCACCTGTTTAGGTATGATTAGTTTGTCTTTATTAGACAGCCGGCCCGCCTGGTTGTTGTGCGGGATTATTTCAGTGTAACCTTCGGCTCTGTTGTAGAGGTACGTGTTAGTGCCTGGTCGTGTCTTTTCCGTTATACATTTTCATTCCCTGTGTTTGGGGTCGTTACTATTGTGAGTACCCTGTGGTGCGTTGGTGCAATTAAAGACGCACAGCATTGCACTCTCTGTCTCCTGCGTCTGACTCCACACCCACGACACCCGCAGCATTACAGAATCCCGCACCTAAATCAAATTGAATGGAGTCAGCAGGAGCAGCAGCCAACCCTCTCCCATCGATGGAGGAACGGGTTCTCCACCACACCACCGTTCTCCATCGGATCGGATCCGCGATGGATCAAGTAATGGAGAGAATGGACCGATGGGAGAGCAGTGGTCTCTCTCTCCACCTTCGGCACCCACGGCCCGGACTCCCCATCACTCGACTCCAGCACCCTCCGTCTGACGCTACCGAGGGCTTATGATGGAGCGGCGTCGGGTTGCCAGGGTTTCTGCTTCAGCTGGAGCTATACCTGGCCACCGTTAGACCCACTCCCTCAGGAGCGGAGAGGGTGAGTGTCCTCATCTCCTGCCTCACGGGTCGTGCTCTGGAGTGGGCGAACACAGTCTGGAATGGCCCAGACTCAGCGGGAGCACTACCCAGAGTTTTCCCTCCGCTTCCGTGCCGTGTTTGATCACCCTCTAGACGGCCGAGCGGTGGGAGAACGACTTTTTCATCTCAGGCAGGAGAGGAGGAGCGCCCAGGATTACGCGCTGGAGTTCCGGACCTTGGCAGCCGGATCTGGGTGGAACGACAGGGCCCTTATGGACCACTACAGGTGTAGTCTCCGAGAGGACGTCCGCCGGGAGTTAGCGTGTCGGGACACCACTCTGTCACTGGATCAGCTGATTGACATGTCCATTCGACTGGACAATCTGCTGGCTGCCCGCGGGCGTTCAGAGAGGGTCCTGTGCGTTCCACCACCCAGCCCCTCCGCTCCCATTCCGATGGAGTTGGGAGGGGCTGCGCCGAGGGGTACCGGAGGAGGAGGTCTTCCCTGCACCAACTGTTGTCGGAGAGGACACACGTCTGATCGGTGCTGGGGGGGTCCGTCTGGGAGTAGAGATGGCAGGCGGAACGCTTCTCGATCATCCCAGGTGAGTCTGCATCAAACTCACCCAGAACCCCCTGTTGGCCACATGTTTGTCTTAACCTTTTTTCTTCACTTTTTTCCCTCTTCCCAGCATAGGGCGCTAGTCGATTCAGGCGCAGCTGGGAACTTTATGGATCGCGGACTCGCCCTTAAATTAGGGGTTCCGCTGGTGCCGATAGATTCTCCTTTCCCCGTGCACTCCCTAGATAGCCGGCCATTAGGGTCAGGGATGGTCAGGGAGACCACGGTCCCACTGGACATGGTGACGCAGGGGAATCATAGGGAGCGTATCAGTTTTTTTATTATTGATTCGCCTGCGTTTCCAGTGGTGCTGGGGACTCCCTGGCTGGCCCGGCACAATCCTAAAATTTCGTGGAAACAGGGGTTCTCCAGGGGTGGTCAGAGGAGTGTTCTGGAAGGTGTTTGGGAGTTTCCATCGGTGCTACGTCGGTGGAGAGTCCAGACCAGGGTTCCACGGTGTGCATTCCCGAGTATGCCGATTTGGCAATCGCTTTCAGTAAAGTGAAAGCGACTAAATTACCACCTTATCGACCGGGAAGGGATTGTACGATAGATCTCCAGGTAGACGCTGCGCTTCCCAAGAGTCACGTGTACCCGCTGTCCCAGGAGGAGACGTTGGCAATGGAGACATATGTCACGGAGTCGCTGGGACAGGGGTACATTCGGCCCTCCATTTCACCCGTCTCCTCGAGTTTCTTTTTTGTGAGGAAAAAGGAGGGAGGTTTGCGTCCGTGTATTGATTATAGAGGTCTAAACGCCATCACAGTGGGGTATAGTTACCCTCTACCTCTCATCGCTACGGCGGTGGAATCATTCCACGGAGCGCAGTTCTTCACAAAACTGGATCTCAGGAGCGCGTATAGTCTGGTGCGTATTCGGAAGGGAGACGAGTGGAAAACCGCATTTAGTACCACATCAGGCCACTATGAGTACCTCGTCATGCCGTATGGGTTAAAAAAATGCTCCAGCCGTTTTTCAATCCTTTGTAGACGAGATTCTCAGGGACCTGTGCGGGCAGGGAGTGGTTGTTTATATCGATGACATTCTGATCTACTCGGCCACTTACACCGCGCATGTGTCTCTGGTGCGCAAGGTGCTTGGTAGACTGCTGGAGCATGACCTATACGTCAAGGCTGAGAAATGCGTGTTCTCTAAACGAGCCGTCTCTTTTCTGGGATATCGCATTTCCACCTCGGGGTAGTGATGGAGGGCGACCCCATTAGGGCCGTGCGTAATTGGCCGACTCCAACCACGGTAAAGGAGGTGCAGCGGTTTTTGGGTTTTGCCAACTACTACCGGAGGTTTATCCGGGGTTTTGGCCAGATAGCGGCTCCCATTACCTCACTGCTGAAGGGGGGCCCGGTGCGGTTGCAGTGGTCAGCAGAGGCGAACGGAGCGTTCAACAAGTTGAAGGCGCTGTTCACTGATGCGCCCGTGTTGGCGCATCCGGACCCCTCTCTAGCATTCATAGTGGAGGTGGACGCGTCCGAGGCTGGGGTGGGTGCCGTGCTATCGCAGCGCTCGGGTACGCCACCAAAACTCCGCCCCTGCGCTTTCTTCTCAAGGAAGCTCAGCCCAGCGGAGCGTAACTATGATGTGGGGGACCGGGAGTTGTTAGCGGTGGTTAGAGCTCTGAAGGTGTGGAGACACTGGCTTGAGGGGGCTAAGCACCCTTTTCTCATCTGGACCGACCACCAGAACCTGGAGTATATTCGGGCAGCTAGGAGACTTAACCCACGTCAGGCAAGGTGGGCCATATTCTTCACCCGGTTCCGGTTTACTTTGTCTTATAGACCGGGCTCCCAGAACGTAAAAGCTGACGCACTGTCCCGCCTTTACGACACGGAGGATGGGTCCACCGAACCTGCTCCCATCCTTCCCGCCTCAAAGCTGGTAGCACCAGTGGTATGGGAGGTGGACTCGGATATCGAGCGGGCGTTACGGGCTGAACCCGCTCCTCCTCAGTGTCCAGCGGGGCGAAGGTACGTGCCGCTTGGTGTTCGGGACAAGCTGATTCGGTGGGCTCATGTCCTACCCTCCTCGGGTCACCCTGGGGTGACGAGGACAGTGGGGAGCCTTCAGGGGAGGTATTGGTGGCCTACTTTGGCTAAGGACGTTAAGGGTTATGTCTCCTCCTGTTCAGTGTGCGCTCAGAGTAAGGCTCCTAGGCACCTTCCTAGAGGGAAGTTACAACCCCTCCCCGTTCCACAGCGGCCATGGTCACATCTGTCCATAGATTTCCTGACCGATCTTCCGCCGTCTCAGGGGAACACCACGGTTCTTGTGATTGTGGATCGGTTCTCTAAGTCCTGCCGTCTCCTCCCGTTGCCCGGTATCCCTACAGCCCTACAGACTGCGGAGGCGTTATTCACCCATGTCTTTCGGCACTACGGGTGCCGGAGGACATCGTTTCTGATCGGGCCCCCAATTCACGTCTCGGGTATGGAGAGCGTTCATGGAACGCTTGGGGGTCTCTGTCAGCCTGACCTCCGGTTATCACCCCGAGAGTAATGGGCAGGTGGAGAGAGTGAACCAGGAGGTGGGTAGGTTTCTGTGGTCGTATTGCCAGGATCGGCCAGGGGAGTGGGCACGCTACATTCCCTGGGCTGAAATGGCTCAGAACTCACTACGCCACTCCTCTACTAACGTGTCCCCTTTTCAGTGTGTGTTGGGGTACCAGCCGGTCCTGGCACCATGGCATCCGAGCCAGACCAAGGCTCCTGCGGTGGAGGAATGGGTACAGCGCTCCAAGGAGACCTGGAGGGCCGTCCAGGAATCTCTACAACAAGCGAGTGGACGGCAGAAGAGGAGTGCTGACCGCCACCGCAGTGAGGCCCCGTGTTTGTACCGGGGACAGGGTCTGGCTCTCGACCCGAAACCTACCTCTCCGCTTGCCCTGCCGGGAAGCTGGGTCCGCAGTGTGTAGGGCCCTTTAAAGTCCTGAGGAGGATAAACGAGGTGTGTTATCGATTACAACTCCCTTCCTATTATCGTATTAACCCCTCGTTTCATGTGTCTCTCCTCAGGCCGGTGGTAGCTGGTCCCCTGCAGGACAGTGAGGTGCTGGAGGTCCCTCCCCCCTCTGGACATCGAGGGGTCCCCGGCGTACACGATCCGGGCCATTCTGGACTCAAGACGCCGGGTGAGGGGCCTGCAGTACCTCGTGGACTGGGAGGGGTACGGCCCGGAGGAGAGGTGCTGGGTACCGGTGGGGGACATCTTGGATCCATCCATGTTGAGGGATTTCCATCGCCTCCATCCGGATCGCCCTGCACCTCGTCCTCCGGGCGACCTCGAGGCCGGTGTGCGCGCGCTGCGGGAGCCGCGCGTCAGGGGGGTACTGTCACGAGTGGCGCTCGGCGGTCGTCATCACCGGCCTATTAGCTGCCACTGATTGTCTTTCCTCCCCCTCCTTGTATGTTTATTGGTAGCACCTGTTTAGGTATGATTAGTTTGTCTTTATTAGACAGCCGGCCCGCCTGGTTGTTGTGCGGGATTATTTCAGTGTAACCTTCGGCTCTGTTGTAGAGGTACGTGTTAGTGCCTGGTCGTGTCTTTTCCGTTGTACATTTTCATTCCCTGTGTTTGGGGTCGTTACTATTGTGAGTACCCTGTGGTGCGTTGGTGCAATTAAAGACGCACAGCATTGCACTCTCTGTCTCCTGCGTCTGACTCCACACCCACGACACCCGCAGCATTACAGTAACAATCGCAGATAGAGAGACAGAGCTGAAAAAGGAATCAGCCATGACTAACCAGCGACCAGCCAGTCCTGGAGCTTTACATGTTGACCATACCGGACATGTTGTGTGCGCGAGGGTTGCAAAATAAATGTACACATACATATTATTCAGTCATTGCACTCACACTGCTTGTGGGCATCAGCGAGCATCTGCGTGGCCAGGTGCTAAAATAGAAATCGGTTCTATTTGTGATGCTCAACACGCTGCAAGTCCGGCCTCTCCCATCTCCTCATAGGTTTTTAGAAGCATATACCCACGTGGATGATTGAAAGATTCATTTAGGTCCACACTCCGGTAGGTTGTAGTAATGCTGTAAAGTTGGTTGCCAATCGCCATATTAAGTCAAAAATAAGAAGAAGAAGCCTGAGGAAGGAGGAGAGATGACGAGATAAAACGGTAAACCGAATTCCTATCTGTGGATTAATTGTGGGTGTAGAGGACCTCGTGCATTTCAGGTAAAATAAGAACCCAATGTTTATATCCCAGGACAAATTAGCTTTCAACAGCAAGCTAGCTAGCTAAATTGTCATAAATGTTTAATGATTTTTGACCTCTCCCCAAATTAATATAATTGGTTCAGAGTCTGTTTTGATATTTCAACCTGCGTGTCCTGATCGCTTCTGGTGTGGGTAAACAAAATCAACGTGCGTATGATGGCACACGGTCGCTCGCGTGTGTCCGGTTTGGTCAGCATGTTAGTATGATGTAGCAACTGATTTAGACAAACCAAAATAATTCACTCTCAGACGAATCAGGGGCATAAATGGGTCAGTTAAGTGCCAGTCAAAGGACAATCAGCAGATACTGTGGCTCCCAGGAACCCATGGTGCACACCTCTGGTCTAGCCACAGCTCTGTGATGTACTGCCCTCTATTGGTCATTATAAAGTATTATATTTATCACGCATAGTCAACATGGAGGACAACTCATGGCTGAGTTTCATTTCAGTAGAGTTGATCTCGTCCTTCTACGCTAAATACCTTGCCCTGAACAGTTGGTAGCTTGTTGCTTAGGAGCAGAAGAACGTTGCCATAACTTTTCCTGAAACATAACGTCTTGTCTCCCAGGGTGAAGGCAGTGGAGGGAATCAACACTGTACGCAATTTCAACAGTGTGATTTTCCTGTTTCTAGGCAACAAGTTAAACATATCTTTTTATTTATGAAACAGTTTGTTTATTAGTCATCTACTAACATTTTCATTTAGGTTATTTTACACAATGGGTTAGAATACATTTATATACTAAATACACATTTTGTTTAATATAGGTAGAATGAATAAGGTTATAATGACCGGAAAATGTGATAAGGGTAGAAATAAGAAACCCACGTTTTGGAATGAAACTCGGCCCTGAGCCCTCCTTCATGTGAGAGAAACACAGTACATTCTACGATTTAGGAGGGCATGTAACAACGGTTAATGTAATAGAGTTTCTATGTAATAAAATATAATTTGCCGGATAACCTGGTTAAATGTTGAACGGTTAACGTATTAACTTTTCCCTAAATGTAATACGTTATTACGTTACCCTACCCACTGGTTATTACGTATTCAGGCAAATACATATTTTTTTAAGAATAACAATAATAACTTCAACCAGTCTTGTAATAACATACTGTTATGGATGTTTGTGCTTTTCTAATAACCAATTCCTGAGTTCATGCAAGTGACTGACTGAATGTATACCTGTGAAGAATCCTCACTATCAGTAGAGCAATTTGGCAGTACGCCCAGAACCTTGTTTTGAGAACAAAGGGATATCTCAGATTCAAGGTCTCAGCTTGGAGAGAAGAAGCCTTGTGAGGTATTGGTCTGTCACATGCATGAACTAAACGTTAATGAGGAATTAATTATGAATTATCGAAATCATGCAACTATAACTTGTCTGTGTAAGCAGTATATAAGAGAACTAATGAGACTGCCCCAGCGGAGCTCACTTCAGACTGGTACTTTATGCATCTAAGTTTGACCTCCCCAGCTTGCTGTTAATAAACTATTTATTTATTTATTTACTTTTCTGCTCTTTTGCACACCAATGTGCAAAACAGCCTGTACATGACCATCTGATCATTTATCACTCCAGTGTTAATCTGCAAAATTGTAATTATTCGCCTACCTCCTCATGCCTTTTGCACACAATGTATATAGACTCCCTTTTTTTCTACTGTGTTATTGACTTGTTAATTGTTTACTCCATGTGTAACTCTGTGTTGTCTGTTCACACTGCTATGCTTTATCTTGGCCAGGTCGCAGTTGCAAATGAGAACTTGTTCTCAACTAGCCTACCTGGTTAAATAAAGGTGAAATAAAAAATTATTCATTTAAGATTGACTCCAGGTGTCCCATGTGTAGAATGTCCACAATAATATCAAAATCAATGTTTTTACGTATTACTTCCCTCAATTTGATACCACATACCACCAATCACACACACACACACACACACACACAAACACCTCTACACACAGTTAGCCATTGTATAACTGGAACTTTTCATTTTGATGTTACAGTATCCGACCCCTGACACAACTTACACACAACAGGCTGTGTATCATGATGAGTAACCTTGTTTGAGACCTTGTGGTGCCCAGGAGACCTGGGTTAGAATCCAGTCTGTGCCCAGACGGGTCTCTGCTAGGAGGGGAAGGTCAAATGGGGTGAAGTGTAACACGGGTTGTTTTTTTGTTTGGTGAACCACACTTTCTTGTTGAGTAACCTTGTGTGAGACTTGTGTTAGCTTCCTTAAAGAAGAAGACTACACTTTAGACCGTTTTGTGGTTGTGCCTTCCTCAAGAGCACAACGGCAGACACCAGCAACCCTCCAGTTGCAGGTTCACGTCCACCAGATTTTTTCCATCCATCCATCAGATTCAAACCAGCAACCCCCCCAGAAGTTAGCCTCCCCTCCAACCTCTAGGCTACATTACACGTGGCCCCATAGTTCAACAAGGTAACAAGAGACCCAGGGTTGAACTGACAACCTTCCAGTTACTGGCCTGTCTCTCTAGCCTCTTTAGGTTACTAAACATGCAGAACCATCTTCGTTACTCTCCACCACCCATTTCACCAACTCCACACAGGTACCTATTCAGGTCACTGCACCAAATAAATAGACTGGTTTCTAGCCTAGGTCACCTGCAGGCCACAAGATTGTGTTACCTTGCTGAGCTTAAGCGTAGGCATTAGCTCCGGGAGCTAACACAATACGTACACAAGTTTAACCACACCTGCATCACTTTTCAGGTGCCATCCCCTGCTGCCTTGGTAGGGGGATTTATAATTGGGTTCAAATAGTATTTGAAATTGATAAAATACTTCAACCATTTGTTTGAGCCTGCCTGGAGTGCCAGATTGATGGGTTTTACACTCATGGGACTATTCCATAGGTTCCATGTCACCAGGCAAGCTCAATCATCAAGTACAGCTAGTTAGAGTAATTGAAATGTACTATTTACACACAGGTCTGGTTCCAACCCCTATGCTGCCATTGTGGCCTTGAGCAAGGCATATAAACCCTAAATTACTAATGCTACCTGGGTAATGTTCTGAGGCCTACCCAGTGCTCCCAGACTGTTGTGTGAATAGTGTGTCAGGGGCTTGGATACGAGGACAGTAAAAACATGCATTTTGTACTGATAATTTAACAGCTATTCGTAGGGACATTAATTTTGAGAATTCCTTACAAAGGATTTGAAATAAATGTGTTTTGACTGTTGTAATTAATGAAACTGCAACACAGAATTGTTATGACTGTTTTCATAAAGGTGTTATGACTGGTTTCATAAAGGTGTTATGACTGTTTTCATGAAGGTGTTATGACTGTTTTCATAAAGGTGTTATGACTGTTTTCATAAAGGTGTTATGACTGTTTTCATAAAGGTGTGATGACTGGATTCATAAAGGTGTTATGACTGTTTTCATAAAGGTGTTATGACTGTTTTCATAAAGGTGTGATGACTGGATTCATAAAGGTGTTATGACTGTTTTCATGAAGGTGTTATGACTGTTTTCATAAAGGTGTTATGACTGTTTTCATAAAGGTGTTATGACTGTTTTCATAAAGGTGTTATGACTGGTTTCATAAAGGTGTTATGACTGTTTTCATAAAGGTGTGATGACTGGATTCATAAAGGTGTTATGACTGTTTTCATAAAGGTGTTATGACTGGATTCATAAAGGTGTTATGACTGTTTTCATAAAGGTGTTATGACTGGATTCATAAAGGTGTTATGACTGGATTCATAAAGGTGTTATGACTGTTTTCATAAAGGTGTTATGACTGGATTCATAAAGGTGTTATGACTGTTTTCATAAAGGTGTTATGACTGGTTTCATAAAGGTGTTATGACTGGTTTCATAAAGGTGTTATGACTGGTTTCATAAAGGTGTTATGACTGTTTTCATAAAGGTGTTATGACTGGTTTCATAAAGGTGTTATGACTGGTTTCATAAAGGTGTTATGACTGGTTTCATAAAGGTGTTATGACTGGATTCATAAAGGTGTTATGACTGGATTCATAAAGGTGTTATGACTGGATTCATAAAGGTGTTATGTATACCCCTTCATATAATGTGGTCCTGAGGGAATATGTGACATTATTTGATCACGTTACATCATGGCTGACCAGGGGCCTGTTGATGAGAACCTGAAAATCCTGACTCATTACAAATACACACCTTTATCTAATAAATACAAGGCTCATATTAGGTTCTGAAAAATGATTTAATAATTTGAAATGTTTCATTTATTTAACTGGGGTATGTCGGCTTCAAACTTTATGTGCCTTTGATAATCCTAGCAACAAAAAACCAGTCATTATTAAAACTGTTTATTGAAAATATGTTTTGTAATTGGAGTAATGTTGTCTGCTATTTGGATTGTTGATCTCCTGCATTTACTGTTGAGAAGTTACAACTACAATGTGAGAATGTGTAAAGGACGTCACGCTTAGCGAGTACCACTTCAAACCAAATCAAATCAAATTGTATTGGTCACATACACATATTTAGCAGATGTTAATGTGGGTATAGCGAAATGTGTTCCTAGCTCCAACAGTGCAGTAGTATGTAACAATTCACAACAACATATACAATTAAAATAATGGAATTAAGAAATATCTAAGTATCAAAATATATTCTGATTCAGCTGATACCGAGACCCATCTCCTCATTGTTTTCACGAGCAGGGTAACCAAGGGGCCAGGGTTTCAGTCTCGAAGAACACTTTGACTGCATCTACAGCATTGTTTCGGTATTGCAGTTTAACTGAATCACGGCTGAGAAAGACAATTCCCACTGATGGCCCCATAAAGTCAAATGAGAAAGTTCCTAATAAGACACTTTAGTCATCACTTTTGCGCACAAAACATCCATTGAATTGAATTATTACAATTGTTTGTTGACGGAGAGCTGAAGATATTAAACAGAGTTCCCAGAGCATGTTCACGGCATACTGCTGTCTGTCCAGTGAGCACTGAGCTCTAGTGCAGCTGGAGTAATCCCAGTAAGAAAGATGACAGCAACCATGAAACGGTGTATGTGAACGTAAGGGCCCTCGGAGTGTGGTGTCAGGAGTGTGGTGTCAGGAAAATAACCTCACACTCAACGTCAACAAAACTAAGGAGATGATTGTGGACTTCAGGAAACAGCAGAGGGAACCCCCCCTATCCACATCGATGGAACAGTAGTGGAGAGGGTAGCAAGTTTTAAGTTCCTTGGCATACACATCACAGACAAACTGAATTGGTCCACTCACACAGACAGCATCGTGAAGAAGGCGCAGCAGCGTGTCTTCAACCTCAGGAGGCTGAAGAAATTCGGTCAGTCACCAAAAGCACTCACAAACTTCTACAGATGCACAATCGAGAGCATCCTGGCGGGCTGTATCACCGCCTGGTACGGCAACTGCTCCGCCCACAACCGTAAGGCTCTCCAGAGGGTAGTGAGGTCTGCACAACGCATCACCGGGGGCAAACTACCTGCCCTCCAGGACACCTACACCACCCGATGTTACAGGAAGGCCATAAAGATCATCAAGGACATCAACCACCCGAGCCACTGCCTGTTCACCCCGCTATCATCCAGAAGGCGAGGTCAGTACAGGTGCATCAAAGCTGGGACCGAGAGACTGAAAAACAGCTTCTATCTCAAGGCCATCAGACTGTTAAACAGCCACCACTAACATTGAGTGGCTGCTGCCAACACACTGACACGGACACTGACTCAACTCCAGCCACTTTAATAATGGGAATTGATGGGAAATTATGTAAATATATCACTAGCCACTTTAAACAATGCTACCTTATATAATGTTACTTACCCTACATTATTCATCTCATATGCATACGTGTATACTGTACTCTATATCATCTACTGCATCTTTATGTAATACATGTATCACTAGCCACTTTAACTATGCCACTTTGTTTACATACTCACCTCATGTATATACTGTACTCGATACCATCTACTGTATCCTGCCTATGCTGCTCTGTACCATCACTCATTCATATATCCTTATGTACATATTCTTTATCCCCTTACACTGTGTATAAGACAGTAGTTTTGGAATTGTTAGTTAGATTACTTGTTGGTTATTACTGCATTGTCGGAACTAGAAGCACAAGCATTTCGCTACACTCGCATTAACATCTGCTAACCATGTGTATGTGACAAATACAATTTGATTTGATTTGATTTAAGTAGATACCTCAGTGATACTAACCCACATACTCAGTACGTAATCAAAGATTAATCAGACTAACTAGGTTTTCCCTTTTATCTGTGGATTAATTGTTGGAGTATAGAAACACAATTTTGTATGACTCTGGGTCAAAAATATCTAAATGAAACTCAGCCCTGATGTGAGATAAATATAGTACTTTGTAACGTCCAGTAGAGGGCAGTATATCACACAGATATGGTTGGACCAGAGGTATGCAACATGGGTTCCTGGGACCTACAATCTCTGCTGATTTTTCTCTTCTCCCTTTGACTGGCACTAAATGTACCCGATCCTTTAATACCAATGATTGGTCTGAGTGAAGTCATCAGGATTCCCTGGTCTAAATCAGTTGCTACATCACACTGTGGTTCATGGTGATGGAGTTCCCCACCGCTCTGGGCTGACCTTACATTATGTGTTTCACTTTCCTAAATGGTGGTTCAGGACTGGCTGGTGGGTAATGGCTGACTCCGCTTGCAAACAATAGTGTGAATAGGTATGGAAACCACTATAAACCGACTACTGATATGAGATTTGTCCAAAATCACCATTGTCCAGCTCCATCATAATCCCAGTCTATCTTTTCACACTCATCTTCCAAGAACATATCATTGAAGGGCTCAAGAGTGGATCCTGGGATGATTAAAACCACCATCTTGTTTGTTTTTCTTAGGTTTTTATTGTATATTTTCTCTGAATTTATCATCGTTTTTTTGTGATTCCATTTTTATAGAATTTTCACAAAACACAAAAATGAACACCAACAAACAGAACCAACAAACAGAACCAACAAAAGCAGGTAGCATGGTGGTTTTAGAGCATTGGGCCAGCAACCCAGTAAGGTTACTGGTTCAATTCCTCAGGCCGCCAAGGTGGAAAAATCTGCCGTTCTGCCCTTGAGCATGGCAATTAACCCCCAACAACTGCTCCCCGGGCACCGATGACGTGGATTCAGAGCGATTGGGTAAAATGAGGAATATGCATTTTAGTTGAATGCATTCAGTTGTACAACTGACTAGGTATCCACTCTTTCCCTACAAAGGTCTCCCGCCCATGATACATCAAACAGAAAAAAAGAGAAAAAGACTCTTTATTGTACTGAATGATTTGTCATGAGGACAGGTCAAGTCTCCCTCCCACACCAACAACCTGTAGTCATCCCCTCAAAATAGCAAAAAAAGAGGAACAGAAGGGATACCAGGTAGCTTTTTGGAACAGATTCTCTTTTACACTTCACACAGATGAACAATTAAAATACATCTAAATGAAAAACAGGGTATAGAAATGTTGAACAAAAGCAGTTACACAAGCAGTTAAAAATGAGAATATCAACGTCATATATCATGTTATCAGGTGAGCTCACCACTGGACAAGTCTCTCCCAGGGTGGAGTGCGTGCCTCTTCACCCCCATATTTCTCCAGCATGAATCTGACCTGGACCCCAGAAGACATGGTCATACTAGACTCATACACATAGACATCATGCTCAGGTACATCCTCCAAATCTGATCGTATTTCCTTAGAAAAAGACACTGCCCATTGCCAGGTATTATAGTTGAGCATGGATTTGTTATGAGAAGAGTAGAACCCAACCCAGGAGTTATGAAACGTTTTCTTCCAGGCAGTGAAGGATTTCTTTACATACAGACGAGCGCAGGCCTTTCCATCCTTTACGAAGAGCTGCAGACTGGCGTCATAGCCGATAATATCAACAGGAATCTCTCGGTTGGCATTGTGAAACTCAGAACCTCTCCAGATCTCCTCTCCGATAGTGGACCCAAACCCCAAGTAATTCCACCAATTGTTTACCTCCTTACGGAGCCGGACCTGGAGACCAGGGTTAAGGGGTACTGAGGTGTTATAGCTCCCAGAGGATTTGCCCCCGACTGATGATCTGTCTAGCTCGCTCTTACTGTCACTGTTATTGTTCATATGAAGAACCACCATTAAACCCTGGTCTAATAGCCTCTTGGGGATCCCACTCCAGATGATCATGGCTTTTCCTCTATCTGTGGTTTTCACCTCAAGCTTAATCACTGCATTACCTTCATGCTTCAAGGTACTTTGTGATGTTACACGACATGATTGCGCCCTAAATGTAAAGGACAATACAATAGCCAGAAGAAGTGCCAGACCAGGTGTGTGTCCCCAGATGTTTTCCAGTTCTTGCAGACTGTTGTGGTTGATCTCTACATTATATATACGTGGAATGTCATTTCGGTCAATGGTTGCGAGACGTTGGATTTGTGTTAAGAGGTTGAAACTGACAAGGTATGTATTGTCTGGATCATAGCCAGTCCCTGTGTTTCCATTTGGTGGATAGTGCTGTGTGACATAGACCTCATCTACTATGAACTGATTGGACTCTTCCTCCCTAACTCTGAGTATGACCCTGTCCCTATTGTTCTCATGTCCCCTTGAGTTGTAGAATCTTCGAGTTACATAATCAGGAAGTGCCAAAGCACCGTTGTTGTTATTGTGAACAAGGTTCCCTAGTGAGTAGTAACTTTCACGTTGATGGGGCAGAATAGGTAATGGACGGGGATCATCTGCATTTCTATAGAAATGAAAGCCATAGTCTCTCCTGGCTGGGTTGAAATTGAGTCTCATGTTGCCATTGTTGTCATTGTAAATGTTGTTGGCTAGCCAGTGGAGCAGCATGAGGCCGTGTCGAGGAGAGGTGTGACCAAACTCTATTCCCTTGAGGTCCTTTATTGAACTAAGGGTTCCTCTGACAGCGCATACTGAGGTCAGAGACAGACACAAGATGAAACAACCCAGGATGCCCCTTCCAACCATGGTCGACCTAAGACAAAACAACGGTTGTGTCAACGTTTGGAATGATACCTGTAACTTATTTCTAGTGGTTGGTAATACATTACAGTTCCAATGCAGATATTTTCTATCAATATCAAATCATTTCTGGGTAACAATGAAGTTCCTTACTATAGTAGATTTCCATTAAAGTGGACAAAAGTAGCTTTTTAGCAAATAACAATCTCAAGCAAGAATTTTGCAGGCGCATACCTTGCGGGGGTAACGGGGGTGTCACGCCCTGGTCGAAGTATTTTGTGTTTTTCTTTATGTTTTGGTCAGGCCAGGGTGTGACATGGGTTTTTGTATGTGGTGTGTAGCTTAGTGGGATTGTAGCTTAGTTGGGTGTTCTGGGAGAGTCTATGGCTGTCTGAAGTGGTTCTCAATCAGAGGCAGGTGTTTACCGTTGTCTCTGATTGGGAACCATATTTAGGCAGCCATATTCTTTGGTTGTATTGTGGGTGATTGTCCTGAGTGTCTTGATGTCCGTGTTAGATGTTAGTTGACACATGTATAGGCGGGTTTCGTTTATTGTTTTGTAGTGTTGTTTAGATTCGTGTTACGTTTGTTTATTAAAACATGAATCGCAATCGACACGCTGCGTTTTGGTCCGACTCTCCTTCACCATTAGAAAGCCGTTACAGGGGGTATACTTACTTCATCAGCATGCACTAAGTATATTATGCTCTCGCTATCTTCCTCTCTTTGTGGTGTTTGCTGAGGAGAGGTAGCTACAGGGCTCGAAATTAAGGGCGCCCGCCGGATTGTGTCTTTGTCTGCTGGACAATGAAAGAAAGTTGAACATGAGAAATCCAATTGAACATGAGAGAAATTCTGGTTTCAATGGCATAAGGAAGTGTTGTTTATAAAATAATTCCCTCAACATTTCTATGGTCTGATCTTGGTTAGGCTACTTTGAAAAAAAGTAAGACATGCCTCATAAAATGACATAAACCTCCATGTTTTATATAACTATGTTCATGGTAAAAAAGTTTCAAACGGCCGCCGCTCGGATTGCAAGGTGGGTGATGTGTGCACCAGGCACTGTCCTTTCTTTCTGTTATGAACCTTTGATTTGACAAACATCCCTCAAGGATGTAAACCGAATTAAGCCTTTAAACGTTCATGTTAATTATCCTACATTATATCACCTAGACAACACTTTGAGATGTAGGCTAATTATTTATGTACAGGTAGCTGCCAAAATAAAGGAAGCACCAACATAAAGTTTCTTAATAGGGCACTGGGCCACCACGAACAGCCAGAATAGCTTCAATGCACCTTGGCACCATTCTTCCACAAGAAATTCCATAATTGAGTGTTTTGTTGATGGTGGTGGAAAACGCCGTCTCAGGCACCACTCCAGAATTTCCCGTAAGTGTTTAATTGGATTGAGATCTGGTGACACACACTTTAAACCCCCTTTGAGGCCCCTCTTTCAAAGTTACTGACATCTCTTCTTCTAGCCATGTAACCACAATAACGGGCAACTGGGCAATTTTATACATGACCCTAAACATGATGGGATGTTACTTGCGTATTAACTCAAGAACCACACCTGTGTGGAGGCACCTACTTTCAATGTACTTTGTGTTCTTCATTTACTCAAGTGTTTCCTTTATTTTATCAAACCGCAGCATCATATGATGCAAAATGGATCATAGGGGATGATTTCTGTATTTTGAAAGTTACACATCTTGAAAACTTGAGTGCTGACAAGAAAAATATTTGGGGACTGTGCAATTCATAATAGACTGGTACTATGTGGTCAGCTAGCTAACTATACCTATTGCCAGACAATTAATAGATGATTTTGCTAATAAAAGCAGAATCTATCATGTTAAAAAGCTAACCCAATCATTGTTAAGACCAGCCATTATTAGGCAGTGTGGTAGTAAAGCATGTTGCACATTTACATCACACAGAGATTGGAACTATCGGTTCAACTCATCTTTGCTGCCTGTAGTCAAAACAAAAGAAATGTTGTTGCCTTCATTCTGATTTCATTTGGTTGTCATGGAGTTTGAAGACGTGGCAGCGATCAACAAAGACACAAAGCAGACTGAACCATGTTGCCATCTGTCATATCCACCAGGAGAAGCTGGCTCTCATAGACGGGAAAACAATATGCCTGTATTTCTGGCAGTGACAGGCATAAACAGCTATTTGGTGCATTTAAGTTGAAGATTGCTGATGTTCATTTGTACATTTATGATTAATGGGTTTTGTTACCTGTTTTAACAAATCTTTTTCAGTTTTGTACCTATGTATTGTATATTGTTTTTTTGTGGTGTGGTTATTTTGAATTGCACTGGCCCTTTAAAAAGGGTTCAGGACCAAAAAACAGTTAATGATCTGAAAATGTTGGTTTTATAAATATCTGAAAAAAATCAACAAATTTTCATTTTGGAGTGAAATGTCACTTTAATCTGACCTACCAGGTAAAAGATTATTGGCACCCTTGATAAAGATGAGCAAAAAGACTGCATAAAATAAATATGAATACTAAGCTATATTGTATGCAAAATCTGAAATTATATTAATTTATACTAATACAATTGCTCAGAGAATGAGATTTTCTAAAACAAGTAAAGCAAAACAATGTAAAAAAAAGACAGGAGTATGGTCCCAACAAGTGTTTTAAACTATAAGGTTTTTTCTAAAATAACATTTGAAAACTTGTAAACATGATTAATACTGTATTGTAATGTGATGTAATAAGTCCTCACATCAAAAAAGTATTAATAATAATAATCATCTCACCTTCTTGTGCAGCCAAATACCATAATCTAGTCTTGACTGTGTTTGTTTCTCTCTTCTCTATCAACAGAACCCGAGAATGAAACTAACTAAAAGGTGCTTCTTATAGCCTACATACACATAACCAGTACACAGGGCAGATACAAAACAAGGGTAAGATAAACACAGTTTTACAAAGGCTGATCTGTGATGTCACTGGGTCACTCATGTTTCTATAGAAGTGAAACTTATCCCTAGAGTGAATACATTTCCCTTTCAGAACTCAGAAAATATAATGGGCGGGATCTGAGAGTTTCTATAGAAATGAAAGCCATGCTTCTGGTACTAGGGATGGACATCCCGAATCTTTTCGGTGAGCCGGATCATTTGGCTACATTCAGCTAAAAGAGACATTTGGTTCCCAAACGACTCTTCGTTCAGTCGCGCTTAAAAAAATGTACCTACGACTATGAAGCAATTGCAAATCTCTCATGTAAAGCCTAAAAAGTTGCCTGCCATGATATCAGATCCTGACACGTGTGTTCACATACATTTTAACTGACCAAATGATTAGATGGCACTGCAAAAATGTGTGGACCAGAATGAGGCTCTCTCCTCATGTAAAGAATTGCTATTATGCAGGAGACCAACCTACTGCTAAATACATGGCTATTGCATTGTTATAACTGAGACAACACATAGCAACGTATTTTCACAGTAAAGCCTGTGGGGTCCCCTACAGGATAGCTCCCGCATTACACTAACTGCCAAAACCAGCGCACACACATAATCTCCTCTCTAGTCGAACATTGTGTGACCAAGAACAGACAGGCCCGAAGAGGATTCTACGATGACGGACAGACAACTGAGCCAATGGCGGAAGACTACAGACTACACCCAGCTGAACCAATCCGGAGATCCGATCTTCCGGAGTCAACCTACTTTCTGTGCCGTATATTAGGGCTGTACTGATTGTTGGCAGTCTCTTTGCCTGCTGTTCCATACGAACTAACAGAGGAGCCGTAATTACGCAGTACTAGATATCTTCACACTGAATAAACTGTTACTTGTCATACAATTTACCACTTTGTCTGAATCGATCCTTGACCGGCTCACCCATCTACATATCTAATTACTAACACTCACTACCCATTGTTCTTGCAGTGAAGAATTACCATCTTCAGAGAATATTTTTATCTGCAGATAGGTGTCAGGAGGTCAACAAGTAGTAGTAACAGTATCAAAATCAGCGAGCCAAATGAACGGCTCTTTCACAAGTGATTCGGTTCCGAAAAGATCCGTTCAAAAAGAGCCATTTGTTCGCGAAACGACCCATCACTATCTTGTAGCCTACAGATACATAACCAGTACAATTGGATTTGCTCAACTCCTGCGCAATTTCTTCCGTCCTTTTGAAAAAGGTACAAGTTAAAACAGGATAGGCGGCGAGGAAAGGGAACGTGGATGAAAATGCGCTTGTATGAGGGCCGTACGCTAGTGGACGGGTCCGTTGGCACGGCGTGTGCAGCGGTGGAAAAGAACAGAATTTCCCAACTTCGTGCAAATCACAAGCCGCAAACGCTGGCCAATGACCAATCATGTGGAGTGATTCCTATCATGAATATTACGCTCTGAGACTCAACGCTGGAGAGTTTCCCCAGAAAATATGGCTGACAAAAATACTAGGGGGGACAGTTGAGTATGTTAGTTAATGTAGAGAAATGATTATGCAATTTTTTTTGTCATAAAGTTAATTTACGAAAATTGCTATTTAGCAAGCTTGCTGACTGGCTCAAATTAGCCTGCTAGCTCGCTAACGTTACCTTTATGGGCATCTTGACATGAGTATGAAATTGTAATTTGTGTTTCATGTTTTAGGGTCTCCTGAGAAAACCATCAAGCCAGGCAGTCGTCTTGTGAAACAGTGGATGTAAAGAATCTAGCTAGCTAAAGCATTTACTGCAAAATTGAATGGACAATTTTGTAAGTTGGCCTTGCTGATATTTTCCATGCAATGCAGTTGAAGTAATGTAGTTAGCTAACTCTTTTCTTGCTTTTTGTGTAGTGGAGGATAACAATAAGTGTATGCCTATGGATGTGTAGCTAGCTATGTAGCCGATCTGTGTATGGAACCTAAAATGTTTGGTATAAATATTAGTTCAGAACAGTGTTTTTAATTGCTTCCACCAGTTAATCCGAAATAAATATGCACATGATTGTTAACTGTCAATAGTACAATGTCAATATTAAATAGCTAGCTATGAACCTCAGCTATCATAGCTGGTTGTAGACTTCAAGACACTCTGAAAAGCATCAAATTATTATATATTTTTTTACCTTTATTTAACTAGGCAAGTCAGTTAAGAACAAATTCTTATTTTCAATGACAGTGGGTTAACTGCCTGTTCAGGGGCAGAATGACAGATCTGTACCATGTCAGCTCAGGGGTTTGAACTTGCAACCTTCCGGTTCTGCATACTGTAGCCTATAGCGCATTTTCTATATTTGCAGGTTAGGGTTGAGTGCAGGCCTCAGCTTTTCACTTTATCACATATTGTCGGACAGTTGCGGATAGGATATTAGCAATTGTGGGCAGGTGAACAAACAGCTGACCCGGGCACCACTCGTCCCCGGTGCTCTGCTCCAGAATCAGGCTGTCTTCGGGGAGGTCCAGGGTGCCATCCCTGAGGACCAACGGCAGATTGCCGCTCTTCCTCCCAAAGCTGCCGACATCCACTAACCGGAAGAGGTAATTGGCATCCACAACCGCCAAGAGGACAATGGAAAATGTCCCCTTGTAGTTGTAGAACAGGGAGCTGGAGTTTAGGGGGGATTGCAAGACCACGAGCTTGCCATCCACTGATCCCAGACGATGAGGAAAGTTCCACCGTTCTTCAAAGCCAGTAGCTTTGGCCCTCCAGTCGTCCTTGGTTGGGACAGGCATTAATTCCCTAATGTGAACCTCTTGATGATGCACCCAACCTGCACAGTAACTGTAGGCAATGGTTTTGAAGTCATCTCCAGTTACAAGGTATCTGTAGTAATCAGGAAGATAATGTCAGACTTTTACGTCACCAGGTCATTGTGGATTACTTCAGTACCACCTTCCGGAGACACCTGAAACCCCACCTCTTTAAGGAATACCTAGGATAGGATAAAGTAATCCTTCTCACCCCCCCCCCCTTAAAAGACTTAGATGCACTACTGTTCCACTGGATGTCATAAGGTGAAAGCACCAATTTGTAAGTCGCTCTGGATAAGAGCGTCTGCTAAATGACTTAAATGTAATGTAAATGTATAATATCTTTCATAACACATGATAACATAGTGCATGTACAGCATGTGACCACAGAATCATATGATGGATTGTAAAATAGGGCAGGGTTACACCTGTGTTGTGATACTAAGCTAGGTAGCTGGGTTGGATATTGATCACTACAAGGCTGCCTACTAGACCAATTTGGTTGTCGTCTTTATTGACTTGTCACCTCACCATCATGAACCACACAGGTACTCTTTAGGGTTCTTTCATGAACTGTAGGGTGTGTTTTTTTTAGATGCACACACAAATACAGTTAAACATACTGCAACTTGTCTTATTACTTCTGTGGATAATCGTGCAGTATCCGTACTCGGTCTTCACTGAAATTCACTGGCTGGAAGTGGGAGTTACAACTAGCAGGTTAAAGATAATGTCTCTTGATTGGATAGAAAGTTAGGGGTGATTAACTGATGCACGGTCGGACATTCTAACTAACGGGACAAACTCGGGGTGCATAGAAAAATACTAAATATGAAGGTCTGGCCTTTTCTACAAGGACAGCATCACAAATTAATATATACAGTGCATTCGGAAATTATTCAGAGCCCTTGACTATTTCCACATTCTGTTACGTTACAGCCTTATTCTACATTTCTTTTTTGAATTCCTTCAATCTACACTCTACACACAATACCTCATAATGACAAAGCTAAAACAGTTGTTGAATTATTTTCAAATTAATAAAAAATTAAAAACTGATATCACATTTACGTAAGTATTCAGGCCCTTTACGCAGTACTTTGTTGAAGCACCTTTGGGAGCAATTACAGCCTTGACTCTTCTTGGGTATGACGCTACATGCTTGGGTATGACGCTACAAGCTTGGGTATGATGCTACATGCTTGGGTATGACGCTACAAGCTTGGCACACCTGTATTTGGGGACTTTCTCCCATTTTTCTCAATCTCTTGTCAGGTTGGATTGGGATGTCGCTGTACAGCTATCTAGACATGTTTGATCGGGTTCAATTCCAGGCACTGGCTGGGCCAATCAAGGACATTGAGACTTCTCCCGAAGCCACTCTTGCATTGTCTTGGCTGTGTGCTTAGGGTTGTTGTCCTGTTGGAAGGTGAACTGGAGCAGGTTTTCATCGAGAGTCCCTCTGTACTTTACTCCGTTTATCCTCCCAGTCCCTGTCGCTGAAAAACATCCCAACATCGTGATACTGCCACCATGCTTCACCGTAGGGGTGGTGCCAGGTTTCTTCCAGACGTGACGCTTGGCATTCAGGCCAAATAGTTCAATCTTGGTTAAATCAGTCCAGAGAATCTTGCTTGTCATGCTCTAAGAGTCCTTGAGGTGCCTATTGGCAAACTCCAAGCAGGCTGTCCTGTGCCTGTTACTGAGGAGTGGGCTGCAGAGATGGTTGTTATTCTGGAAGTTTCTTTCATCTCCATAGAGGAACTCTGGAGCTCTGCCAGAGGGGCCATCTGGTTCTTGGTTACTTCCCTGACCAAGGTCCTTCTCCCCCGATTGCTCAGTTTAGCCGGGCGGCCAGCTCTAGGAAGAGTCTTGGTAGTTCCAAACTTCTACCATTTAAGAAATGGTACCTTTCCCCAGATCTGTGCCTCGACACAATCCTTTCTCAGAGCTCTACGGACAATTCCTTCAACCTCATGGCTTTGTTTCTGCTCTGACATGCACTGTCAACTGTGGGACCTTACTTAGACAGGTGTGTGCCCTTCCAAATCATGTCCAATCAATTCAATTTACCTCAGGTGGAATCCAATCAAGTTGTAGAAACATCTCAAGTCTCATAGCAAAGGGTCTGAATACTTATGTCAATAAGGTATCGTTTTTTTATTTGTAATAAATTAGCAAAAATGTCTAAAAAACTGTTTTTGCTTTGTCGTTATCGGGTATTGTGTGTAGATCGATGAGTAAAATATATATGTAATCCATTTTAGAATAAGGTTGTAACTTAACAAAATGTGGAAAACGGAAGGCGTCTGAATTCTTTCTGAATGCACTGTAGATACCACAATACAACAGTAGCATCAGTAACCTCAAATATGTCATCAATACACATTTGTCAATTAATCCCATAAAGAATGTATTTTATTGTAGCCTATGAAAAATGTTGTGTTACAATGCTATTTGTTACTGTTCTGATCTAGTCATAGGCTATTGTCATGTCTTCCCTTGCAATGTGAGGTCCTATCCTGGACAGCAGATTATCAAACTGGGCTTTATCAAGCCTGAACTGGCCCTGGAACATCACATTGTGGAACCGCAGCTCCTGCACCAGATGGTACTCTCCACACCGGCAGCAGGCCATCAGGATGGGGAACCCACATGGAGCACCGTCGCCGCAGGTTCCACCATTGATAGATCGTCTCAATATCCAGTAGTGTTCTTCAGTTTGCGATTCATCATGGAAATATAGATATGAAGATGTAATAACTTTTTATAGGCAAATACTCTCCCTCCAAAAATCTACATATTACCTGGAAGACAGGTCATTTGGTGTCAAGGTGTCAATTATTTTGAATTTCAAAAATGTGCCTATTATATGCAAATAAACAATTAAATACATTTTCTGATTTTAAACAGTTTTTATTAATAATTTTAAAATGCTTCAATGGCTATGAATCTGTGAATAAATTCATGAAACGGAGAATGGATTAAAATATTTACCCATTTCTTACCCAGAATGTCATAAACTTGCTATGCTGAATTCTTGATGTACCACCGAATGAATGTGCTGGTATATGCCGCCAGCATACCCACATCGGCAGGTGGCAATTTATCGTGTGCTAGTGTACACGAGCCGTGTGTCACGTTCTGACCTGTATTTCCTTTGTTTTGTCTTTATTTAGTATGGTCAGGGCGTGAGTTGGGGTGGACAGTCTTCCATGTTTGGTTTCTGTTTCGGCCTAGTATGGTTCTCAATCAGAGGCAGGTGTCGTTAGTTGTCTCTGATTGAGAATCATTCTTAGGTAGCCTGGATTTCACTGTTGGTTTGTGGGTGTTTGTTTCCGTGTCAGTGTTTGTCGCCACACGGTACTGTTTCGGTTTCGGTTCTTCACGTTTCTTTTGTTATTTTTGTATTCAGTGTTCAGTGCTTTCTTTGATTAAAGTTATGGACACTTACTGATCTGCCGTTACTCCGTGAGACTCTCGTTCTCCACTTGAGCGTTATCAGGCAAATGACGTTTCCGGGGGTGAACCCCAAAATAAATGTGTAAGGTGATCAAAACAAATGACGTTAGTTGTGCAAGACATTTTATAGATAAACCATCAGTAAACTCAGCAAAAAAAGATATGTCCCTTTTCCAGGAAACAGTCTTTCAAAGATAATTAGTAAAATTCCAAATAACTTCAGATTTTTATTGTGAATGGTTTAAACACCGTTTCCCATGCTTGTTCAATGAACCATAAGCAATTAATGAACATGCACCTCTGGAACAGTCGTTAAAACACTAACAGCTTACAGACAGTAGGCAATTAAGGTAGCAGTTATGAAAACTTAAGACACTAAAAGAGGCCTTTCTACTGACTCTGAAAAACACCAAAAGAAAGATGCCCAGGGTCCCTGCTCATCTGCGTGAACGTGCCTTAGGTATGCTGCAAAGAGGCATGAGGACTGCAGATGTGGCCAGGGCAATACATTGCAATGTCCGTACTGTGAGACGCCTAACACAGCACTACAGGGAGACAGGACAGACAGCTGATCGTCCTCGCAGTGGCAGACCACGTGTAACACCTGCACAGGATTGGTACATCCGAACATCATACCTGCGGGACAGGTACAGGATGGCATCAACTGCCCAAGTTACACCAGGAACGCACAATCCCTTCATCAGTGCTCAGACTGTCAGCAATTTTTTTATTTATTAACCTCTCCAGAAGTAAGTCTCTCACTGTTGCCGCCTGCTATCGACCCCCCCTCCGCTCCCAGCTGTGCCCTGGACACCACTTGTGAATTGATCGCCCCCCCCCATCTAGCTTCAGAGTTCGTTCTGTTAGGTGATCTAAACTGGGATATGCTTAACATCCTGGCAGTCCTACAATCTAAGCTAGATGCCCTCAATCTCACACAAATCATCAAGGAACTCACCAGGTACAACCCTAAATCCGTAAACATGGGCACCCTCATAGACATGATCCTGACCAACTTGCCCTCCAAATACACCGCTGTTTTCAATCAGGATCTCAGCGATCACTGCCTCATTGCCTGCATCCTCTATGGGTCCTCGGTCAAACAACCACCCCTCATCACTGTCAAACGCTCCCTAAAACACTTCTGCGAGCAGGCCTTTCTAATCGACCTGGCCCGGGTATCCTGGAAGGATATTGACCTCATCCCGTCAGTCGAGGATGCCTGGTCAATCTTTAAAAGTAATTTCCTCACCATCTTAGATAAGCATGCCCCGTTCAAAAAATGCAGAACTAAGAACAGATATAGCCCTTGGTTCACTCTAGACCTGACTGCCCTTGACCAGCACAAAAATATCCTGTGGCGGACTGCAATAGCATCGAATAGTTCCCACGATATGCAACTGTTCAGGGAAGTCAGGAACCAATACACGCAGTCAGTCAGGAAAGCAAATGCTAACTTTTTCAAGCAGAAATTTGCATCCTGTAGCTCTAACTACAGAATGTTTTGGGACACTGTAAAGTCCATGGAGAACAAGAGCACCTCCTCCCAGCTGCCCACTGCACTGAGGCTAGGTAACATGGTCACCACTGATAAATCCATGATAATCGAATATTTCAATAAGCATTTCTCAACCATGCCATGCCTTCCTCCTGGCAACTCCAACCCCAGCCAACAGCTCCGCCTCCAGAGTTCAGTATGTCAAATCGGAGGGCATGTTGTCCGGACCTCTGGCAGTCTCTATGGGGGTACCACAGGGTTCAATTCTTGGGCCGACTCTTTTCTCTGTATATATCAATGATGTCGCTCTTGCTGCGGGTGATTCCCTAATCCACCTCTAGGCAGACGACACCATTCTGTATAGTTCTGGCTCTTCCTTGGACACTGTGCTAACTAACCTCAAAACGAGCTTCAATGCCATACAACACTCCTTCCATGGCCTCCAACTGCTCTTAAATGCTAGTAAAACCAAATTATGCTTTTCATCCATTCGCTGCCCGCACCAGCCTAGAATATGTGGACAACTCTAAATATCTAGGTGTTTAGCTAGACTGTAAACTCTCCTTCCAGACTCATATTAATTATCTCCAATCCAAAATCAAATCTAGAATCGTCTTTCTATTTCGCAACAAATCCTCCTTCACTCACGCCTCCAAACTTACCATAGTGAAACTGACTATCCTACCGATCCTCAACTTCGGAAATGTCATCTACAAAATAGCTTCCAACACTCTACTCAGCAAACTGGATGCAGTCTATCACAGTGCCATCCGTTTTGTTACCAAAGCGCCTTAAACCACCCATCACTGCGACCTGTATGCTCTAGTCGGCTGGCCCTCGCTCCATATTCGTCGCCACACCCACTGGTTCCAGGTCATGTATAAGTCTATGCTAGGTAAAGCTCCGCCCTATCTCAGTTCACCGGTCACGATAACAACACCCACCCGTAGCACACGTTCCAGCAGGTATATCTCACTGATCATCCCCAAAGCCAACACCTCATTTGGCCGCCTTTCCTTCCAGTTCTCTGCTGCCAGTGACTGGAACGAATTGCAAAAATCGCTGAAGTTGGAGACTTTTATTTCCCTCATCAACTTTAAACATCAACTATCTGAGCAGCTAACCGATCACTGCAGCTGTACATCGTCCACCTGTAAATAGCCCACCCAATCTACCTACCTCATCCCCATACTGTTTTTATTTAATTTACTTTTCTGCTCTTTGCACACCAGTATCTCTACTTGCACATCATCATTTGCTCATTTAAGTTGCGAAATTATAATTATTCGCTCCTATGGCCTATTTATTGCCTACCTCCTCATGCCTTTTGCACACACTGTATATAGACTTTCTTTTTTCTACAGTGTCATTGACTTGTTTATTGTGTTATTGGCTTATTTATTGTTTATTCCATGTGTAACTCTGTGTTGTTGTCTGTGTCACACTGCTTTGCTTTATCTTGGCCAGGTCGCAGTTGCAAATGAGAACTTGTTCTCAACTAGCCTACCTGGTTAAATAAAGGTGAAAATAAATCAATAAATAAAAATAGGCTGAGACAGGCTGGACTGAGGGCTTGTATACCTGTTGTAAGGCAGGTCCTCACCAGACATCACCGGCAACAGCGTCGCCTATATGCACAAACCGACTGTCGCTGATCCAGACAGGACTGGCAAAAATTGTTCTTCACTGATGAGTCGTGTTTTTGTCTCACCAGGGGTGATGGTCGGATTCGCGTTTATCGTCGAAGGAATGAGCATTACACTGAGGCCTGTACTTTGGAGCAGGATCAATTTGGAGTTGGAGGGTCCGTCATGGTCTGAGGCGGTGTGTCACAGCATCATCGGACTGAGCTTGTTGTCATTGCAGGCAATCTCAACGCTGTGCTTTACGTGGAAGACATCCTCCTCCCTCATGTGGTACCCTTCCTGTAAGCTCATCCTGACATGACCCTCCAGCATGACAATGCCACCAGCCATACTGCTCGTTCTGTGCGTGATTTCCTGCAAGACAGGAATGTCAGTTTTCTGCCATGGCCAGCGAAGAGCCTGGATCTCAATCCCATTGAGCACTTCTGGGACATGTTGGATTGGAGGGTGAGGGCTAGGGCCATTCCACCCAGAAATGTCCGGGAACTCGCAGGTGCCTTGGTGGAAGAGGGGGGTAACATCTCACAGCAAGAACTGGCAAATCTGGTGCAGTCCATGAGGAGGAGATACACTGCAGTACTTAATGCAGCTGGTGGCCACACGAGATTCTGACCGTTACTTTTGGTTTTAACCCCCACTTTGTTCAGGGACACATTATTCTATTCCTGGTAGTCACATGTCTGTGGAACTTGTTCAGTTTATGTCTCAGTTGTTGAATCTTGTTATGTTCATACAAATATTTACACATGTTAAGTTTGCTGAAAATAAACGCAGTTGACAGTGGAGAGGACATTTCTTTTTTTTAACTGAGTTTAGTATATTGTTTTTAAACGTGTGCACACTTTCCTTCTCCAACAAAACAAAAGATGATTCAAAGGGGTGTGACAGATTTGAAGGACTCAAGTAGGATACACATGACTCTCCTCGATTAAAGGTGGCTATTGATAGGACATTTTTACATTCAACTATTAATGAATTTTCATCTCCTCAACCACTTATCGGTCACAGAGGACAGAGGAGAGAAAATGTAGAGGATGGACTTTTGCCAATGTGCAGATACAATTTAAGGAGTATGGCTGGTGACATTGTCATGCTGAAGGGTCATGTCAGGATGAGCCTGCAGGAAGGGTAATACATGAAGGAGGAGGATGTCTTCCACGTAACGCACAGCGTTGAGATGGAGGGTCCGTCATGGTCTGAGGCGGTGTGTCACAGCATCATCAGACTGAGGTTGTTGTCATTGCAGCTAATCTCAACGCTGTGCTTTACGTGGAAGACATCCTCCTCCCTCATGTGGTAGCCTTCCTGCAGGCTCATCCTGACATGATCCTTCAGCATGACAATGCCACCAGTCATACTGCTCGTTCTGTGCGTGATTTCCTGCAAGACAGGAATGTCAGTGTCGGTCACAGAGGACAGAGGAGAGAGAATGTAGAGGATGGACTTTTGCCCAAACAATTTAAGGGTCAGCAAGGGTCAGCAACACTGAATTAATCAAAGATTGCAAAAAGTGAACAGCAAACCTGGTTTAAAAAAACAGATGAAGCAACACCTCACGGTATAACTCCTCTCCCCTATTTTATCTAGATATTGTGTGTATGTGCTGATATGTAGGCAATGTGTGAAGTTTGAAATGTAGTTCTGTCCTTCAGCTGTCCTTGTCTATGAATGTTCTGTCTTATTTCATGTTTTGTGTGGATCCCTGGAAGAGTAGCTGCTGCTATCGCAACAGCTAATGAGGATCCTAATATAATAGACCAAAAAAATAATCACATACTCCTAAGTAAAGATAAGTTTAATTTCTGATGAAACATGAGTGACCCAGTGACATCATAGAAAGGGATAGTTAAGATGGCACCATAGATGATGGATTATGTTTTACATGCCAGTAACAAATTGTGCAATTTTGTTCGTTTTTTTGCGTTGTTTATAACTTATTTTGTACATAATGTTGCTGCTACCGTCTCTTATGACCGAAAATAACTTCTGGACATCAGATCTGGGATTACTCACCACAAACTGGAAGAAGTTTTTTCCTTTGAAGAGTCCGACGAGAAAGAAATACTGGTCTCCCGGGAACAGGCCCAGATCCCCGTCATTTGCATGAAGAAAAGACAGAGGAAAAGAGGACGCATTGGAAAATAAAATTGATGACCTACGGTTAGGATTAGCAGGGCTTGAAAACTATTACGTCTACAAAGGGAAACCCAGACACAAGCTGCCCTGTGACACGAGCCTACCAGACGAGCTAAATGCCTTTTATGCTCGCGTCGAGGGAAGCAACATTGAAGCATGAGAGCACCAGCTGTTCTGTATGACTGTGTGATAACGCTCTCGGTAGCCGATGTGAGCAAGACCTTTAAACAGGTCAACATTCACAAAAAAAAGGCACTGAGTTTGAAGGTAGGCCTTGAAATACCTCCACAGGTACACCTGCAATTGACACAAATTATGTCAATTAGCCTATCGGAATCTATATATATTTATGTGTGTGTTTTTATTACCTCTCTTTTCTCCCCAATTGGTAGTAGTTACAGTCTTGTCTCATCGCTGCTACTCCCGTACGGACTCGGGAGAGGTGAAGGTCGAGAGCCATGTGTCCTCCGAAACACAAGCCAACCAAGCCACACTGCTTCTTGACACAATGCCCATCCAACCCGGAAGCCAGCCGTACCAATGTGTCGGAGGAAACCTTTCATACACCTGACGACCTGGTCAGAGTCCATTGCGCCCGACCCACCACAGGAGGCACTAGAGCGCGATGACACAAGGATACCCCTGCCGTCCAAACTCTCCCTAACATGGACGATGCTATGGCCAATTGTGCGCCGCCCCATGGGCCTCCCGATCATGGCCGGCTGCGACAGAGCCTGGACTCAAACCCAGAATCTCTGGTGGCACAGCTAGCTCTGCGATGCAGTGCCTTAGACCACTGCACCACCCGGGAGGCCGTGATACAGTGAATTATAAGTGAAATAATCTGTCTGTAAACAATTGTTGGAAAAATTACTTGTGTCATGAACAAAGTAGATGTCTTAACCGACTTGCCAAAACTATAGTTTGTTACGAAGAAATTTGTGGAGTGGTTAAAAATTAGTTAATGACTCTGTCATGATGATGGCCTGGGGGTAGGTTTATGACAGTCATAAATACCTCTACCCTCCCTTTTCCTCTCTCTACCCTACTGATGGGACTATTGAAAATCCCTTGGTTAACATAGGGATTCTGGGAACATCAGAAGGTGGGGGGAAATTAACCATATTTTGGTAATCCAACCAGTTGGACATATGCGTTGGTACTTAATGAATATGATGTCAGTTTGGTTGTCATCTGAGACATTCTCATCAATGACATAAACTCTACAGTGGAAAGTCTACACATTGTAGCTATCAGATTCACATGGAATTGTTGTACAATTTAAATGTTTGAATATAAAATTATTGGTGAAAAGATGAAATGCAACTTTAGCTTCCAAATGAGAGATTTGAGTTTTTGTAAGGTTAGGGCTCTGCTTAATCAGTGGCCCGCCCCTGTGAAGAGACATGGGTTATAAAACTATGAAAACACACCCTTCTCCCTCCACTATATAAAGCCTTGACGAAAATGTAACCTCCTTTTCCGGGTACATCAGGATGACGATCCGATGACAGAAGGGTTCAGATAATAACTACAGAACGAAGCCAACCTCAGTGTGAGCTTTGGTTGCGAATGGTATGAAATTTGAACTCTTATTCACTACAGAAGTGACACCTCCTAGCCGTTGAGTTAGCAACAGAAGCTGCAAATGTGGGCTAGGAAAAAACAGACAGATTCTCCCATCTACCACACAAAGACGTTACTACAACATATCCAATTTACCAGCAGAGACATTCTTCAAAGGACAAAGGACTCTGTTGGGCAACACGGCCTTCCATCTACCACCAACCTACCGAAGCGCAGCTCAGAGTAAATATTGATTGCATTTTCTTTTTCCAAATGGGCGGTAATTTAGAATGCATAAGATACTGTATTTACAATAGCATGGCTTCACATTTTGTTCCTCAAGTCTTCCCTCTCTTTCACTCAAATCCTTTTCTTTTGTGTAACTAGCTGTCATATCTGTTCCGTCCGCTAGGGACGTTTTCCTTTATGACTTAATTTGTAATCAAGGTATGATTCATTGTGTGTATGTGTAATTCTGTGTGAATAGTTATTAGGTATTTAGTAAATACATAATTAAACCCAATTTTGTATTGCTTATTCAACTTGTTAGCCAGGGTTTGTGAAGATAACCAACAATTTACAACTTTCAGATGAGACTGAAATAAGGTGACGATTAATATTGACTGCTATTAATGTAAAATATTACTAGGTCTTTTAGAGTTTATTCGGAAGATAACCGCTCTATAAATATTCGTGGTGCCCCGAATTTCTAGTTAATTACATTTACATGATTAGCTCAGTCAGGTAATATTATTACAGAGAGAGGATTTTATAGAATAGCATGTCATATCACTTAACCCTGCATAGCCAAAGACACGACAACTCCAACCTAAGTGTATGTAAACTTCAGACTTCAACTGTACATGTTGAATTCCTCAAAGTCATAACCACTATCAGAAAAATACAATAGGCTGGGAAGCACCTCCCACTGCAGAATGTATCTATCTACAGCTACCGTTTGGTCTAGCTTAGCAGGGCTGGGCTTGGTTATGATATTTGTCACTGACTATTACCAATGTGCTTTCGTGAGAAGGAGAGATCTTTTGTTGTTCTGAGGTCTCTTAAGAACTAAATAGATTCACTGTTGCTATGGAAGTCATTCCAAAGGGTAGGTTTAACAGTGCAAATAAAATGTGACCATCCTTTATCACTCATATAGCATCAATGAGACTATTTAGGCCTAAAGTATATGGCATTTGCACAGTCAGAACTAGAGCGGTGTTTGTCAGACCATAAGACATCCCAAAAATCGCTCTTCTCACCAAAACATACAGTAAATATGGGAAAACAAAATAACAATATTTTGATATTTCTTATATCGCTCAGAAATAGGAAAGACACTTTAAAACAAATTATATTTTTATGTATTTTTGGAGTATCTTTTTTTCCATGTATGAAGTTGTTATTCAAATACCTAAATGATCCTTGATCAATTCCATATATTAGCTTAGTAGAACCCCCTCCCAGGCTTAGACTAGGGGTAATAATTGCCTTTGTCAATGTTTGTTTATTAACATGTCTGTACCCTGCTTGTTCGCTTTAATGATAGATTTGAATTGCTAATATGTGTAAAGTAGAAAAAGGTCTGTTCTCAGTAAGCTACGAGGAAAAACGTGCTAAAAAATAACAAAAAAGTCTCAGGATTCACTCTTGATGCCTTCAATATGCTCCTGGAAACAGAGTGAAAAGCTTACCGGGATGATTCTGGAGCTGGTCAATGCAGATTCAGAGAAGTCAGTACTATCCATCTTGGATCTTTACATCCTTGGATCATGACAGCTATTTATAAAGAAGAGGGTAATAAAGTATTGTGCAGACACACCCACACATAAAATAAAAATATGTTTTATTGTCACATGCACCAGAAAGGTGCAGTGAAAGTGTTGTATTACAGGGTCAGCAATAGTATTACAGCACCCCTGGAGCACAATAGGGTTTAAGTGCCTTGCTCAAGGGCACATTGGGCCCTTTAGATAGGCAAGGCAGAATGGATATAGGTCTGTAACAGTTTGGGTCTAGTGTCACCCCCGTTGAAGAGAGGGATGACCGCGGCAGATTTCCAATCTTTAGAGATCTCGGACAATACGAAAGAGTGGTTGAACAGACTGGTAATAGGGGTTGCAACAATGGCGGCGGATACTTTTAGAAAGAGAGAGTCCAGATTGTCTAGCCCAGCTGATTTGTACGGGTACAGGTTTTGCAGCTCTTTCAGAACATCTGTGATCTTGATTTGGGTGAAGGAGAAGCTGGGGAGGCTTGGGCGAGAAGTTTTGGGGTGTGCAGAGTAGTTGGCCGGGGTTGGAGTAGCCAGGAGGAAATAGAGAAATGCTTATTGAAATTCTCGACTATCGTGGATTTATCGGTGGTGACAGTGTTTCCTAGCCTCAGTGCAGTGGGCAGCTGGGAGGAGGTGCTCTTGTTCTCCAAGGACTTTACAATGTCCCAAAACTTTTTGGAGTTAGAGCTACAGGATGTACATTTCTGTTTGAAAAAGCTAGCCTTTGCTTTGCTGACTGACTGCATGTATTGGTTCCTGACTTCCCTGAAAAGTTGCATATCGCGGGGACTATTCGATGCTAGCGCAGTCCGTCACAGGATGTCTTTGTGCTGGTTGAGGGCAGTCAGGTCTGGAGTGAACCAAGGGCTATATCTGTTCTTAGTTCTACAATTCTTGAAAGGGGCATGCTTATCTAAGATGGTGAGGAAATTACTTTTAAAGAATGACCTGGCATCCTCTACTGACGGGATGAGGTCAATATCTTTCCAGGATATCCGGGCCAGCTCGATGAGGGGTACTCGTTTGCTCGTCAGCAGACCCGTAGCGGATGCAGGCAATGAGGCAGTGATCGCTGAGGTGTATTTGGAGGGCAAGTTGGTCAGGATAATATCTATGAGGGTGCCCATGTTTACGGATTTAGGGTTGTATCTGGTGGGTTCGTTGATAATTTGTGTGAGATTGCACGATCTACCTTAGATTGTAGGACTGCTGGGGTGTTAAGCATATCCCAGTTTAGGTCACCTAACAGAACGAATTCTGATGATAGATAGGGGGCAATCAATTCACATATGGTGTCCAGGGCACAGCTGGGAGCTGAGGTGGGTCTATAACAGGTGGCAACAGTGAGAGACTTATTTCCGGAGAGATTAATTTTTACAATTAGAAGCTCGAACTGTTTGGCCAAAGACCTGGAAAGTATGACAGAACTTTGCAAGCTATCTCTGCAGTAGATTGCAACTCCTCCCCTTTTGGCAGTTTTATCTTGACGGAAAATTTTGTAGTTGGAGATGGAAATCTGCAAATTTTTGGTGGCCTTCCTAAGCCAGGATTCAGACACGGCAAGGACATCAGGGTTGGCGGAGTGTGCTAAAGCAGTGAGTAAAACAAACTTAGGGAGGAGGCTTCTGATGTTAACATGCATGAAACCAAGGCTTTTACGGTTACAGAAGTCAACAAATGAAAGCGCTTAGGACGCACAGGGCCTGGGTTAACCTCTACATCACCCGAGGAACAGAGGAGGAGTAGGTTGAGGGTACAGCTAAAGGCTATCAAAACTGGCCGTCTAGTACATTGGGGCAGGAGGCGATTTCTCGGCGTGGTAGGATAGATTCAGGGCATAATGTACAAACAGGGGTATGGTAGGGTGCGGGTACAGTGGAGGTAAACCTTGGCATTGAGTGACGATAAGAGAGGTTGCATCTCTGGATGCACTAGTTATGCTTTGTGAGGTCACCGCATGTGTTGGAGGTGGGACAAAAGAGGTATCTGAGGCATGTTGAGTGGGACTAGGGGCTCCGCAGTAAACTAAAACAATGATAACTATCCTGAATAACAGTATACAAGGCATATTGACATTAGAGAGAGACATAAAGCGAGGTATAAAGCAATCACTGGTGTTGATTGGGAGAGCTAGCTAAGACAACAACGGGTAAGACAACAACAACAGGTAAAATGGCGATGAATGGGCAAGAAGGGTCATTTAACTACACACAGGGCCTGAGTTCGAGGCTGGGGCCGACAGATAAACAAAATAAACAAAATGGAGTACCATGATTAATGAACAGTCCAACAGGTATCAACTATATAGCGAAGTGATCATAGGGTCCAGTGAAGAGCAATAGATGAAACAGGGAAGCCGCTAGGTAGTCGTTACTACGCTAGCAAGCGGGAGACATGTTTGTTCAAAAACAGTTAGCAGGCCGGGGCTAGTAGAAGCGTCTGCACCGACGTCCGGCAAAGGCCGGTTGAGGGCGCAACGGATGGAATTACAGACCAGTCAGACCAGTCATGATGGAACAGGCGGGCCTCCGTGTCGAGAAAGGGTCCAGGCCAGTTGGCAAAAGAGGTATTAGCTGGAGTAAATTTGTTTGTAGCCTGGAGATGCGCCTGGCTCGAGGTTAAGTAGTGTTGGCTTCGGGACAAAGGTGTTAGCCACTATAGCCACTCGATACGAGCTAGCTAGCAGCGATGATTCGATGAAAAGGTCCAGGGCTTACGGCAAGAATGTAGTGGATTCTAGTTATGTTAGTGAAGAGTCCTGGAGGCACCAACTGTGTAGCCGAGTGAGCATAGGGTCCACTGAGTAGGCCGGGAGATTGGCCTGGCTCAAGGCTAGCTTCGGGACTGGGCCACTCGGTAGCAGCTAGCAAGCTGCGATGATCAGGAGTAATGGTCCAGGGCTTACGGAAGGAATCAGGTGTTGTAGTGGAGTCCGGTATGGTCAGGGTTGATAACATGCTGCGCAGACTGGCAGACTGGCAAGTATTATCCAGGCTAAAAGCGACTGGTGTCTGTACTAAAGGCAAAGACCGATAAAAGTGGCTAACAATGACTAAGTAGCTAATTTGCTGGATAGCTTTTGATGGCTAGCTTCTGATGGAACTTCTGGCTGTATGGTCTAAAAACAGCTGATCCATATAACATTTGAGGCGGGTTGCTTTTACAAAGGGAGAACGACAAACAACATCTGCACTGCTACGTCACCTTGCATCAATAAACCTAATGCCAGAGCACTTCCTAGTAGGCCTAATGTTAGAGCAAGATATAGTAGCCCTAATGTCAGAGCACTTCCTAGTAGGCCTAATGTTAGAGCACGATATAGTAGCCCTAATGTCAGAGCACTTCCTAGTAGGCCTAATGTTAGAGCACTTCCTAGTAGGCCTAATGTTAGAGCACGATACAGTAGCCCTAATGTCAGAGCACTTCCTAGTAGGCCTAATGTTAGAGCACGATATAGTAGCCCTAATGTCAGAGCGCTTCCTAGTAGGCCTAATGTTAGAGCACGATATAGTAGCCCTAATGTCAGAGCACTTCCTAGTAGGCCTAATGTTAGAGCACTTCCTAGTAGGCCTAATGTTAGAGCACGATATAGTAGCCCTAATGCCAGAGCACTTCCTAGTAGGCCTAATGTTAGAGCACGATATAGTAGCCCTAATGTCAGAGCACTTCCTAGTAGGCCTAATGTTAGAGCACTTCCTAGTAGGCCTAATGTTAGAGCACGATACAGTAGCCCTAATATCAGAGCACTTCCTAGTAGGACTAATGTTAGAGCACTTCCTAGTAGGCCTAATGTTAGAGCACGATATAGTAGGCCTAATGTTAGAGCACTTCCTAGTATAATCTAATGTTAGAGCACTTCCTAGTAGGCCTAATGTTAGAGCACGATATAGTAGCCCTAATGTCAGACCACTTCCTAGTAGGCCTAGTGTTAGAGCACTTCCTAGTAGGCCTAATGTTAGAGCACTTCTTAGTATAATCTAATGTTAGAGCACTTCCTATTAGGCCTAATGTTAGAGCACTTCCTAATAGGCCTAATGTTAGAGCACTTCCTAGTATAATCTAATGTTAGAGCACTTCCTAGTAGGCCTAATGTTAGAGCACTTCCTAGTAGGCCTAATGCCAGAGCACTTCCTAGTAGGCCTAATTCCAGAGCACTTCCTAGCAGGCCTAATGATAAAGCTCGTCCTAGTAGGCCTAATGCCAGAGCACTTCCTAGTAGGTCTAATGAATGTTAGAGCACTTACTAGTAGGTCTAATGTTAGAGCACTTACTAGTAGGCCCAATGTTAGAGCACTTCCTAGTAGGCCTAGTGTTAGAGCACTTCCTAGTAGGCCTAGTGTTAGAGCACTTCCTAGTAGGCCTAGTGTTAGTGCACTTCCTAGTAGGCCTAGTGTTAGAGCACTTCCTAGTAGCCCAAGTGTTAGAGCACTGCCTAGCAGGCGTAATGCCAGAGCACTTCCTAGTAGGTCTAATGTTAGAGCACTTACTAGTAGGTCTAATGTTAGAGCACTTACTAGTAGGCCCAATGTTAGAGCACTTCCTAGTAGGCCTAGTGTTAGAGCACTTCCTAGTAGGCCTAGTGTTAGAGCACTTCCTAGTAGGCCTAGTGTTAGAGCACTTCCTAGTAGGCCTAGTATTAGAGCACTTCCTAGTAGCCCAAGTGTTAGAGCACTTCCTAGTAGGCCTAGTGTTAGAGCACTTCCTAGTAGGCCTAGTATTAGAGCACTTCCTAGTAGCCCAAGTGTTAGAGCACTGCCTAGCAGGCCTAATACCAGAGCACTTACTAGTAGGTCTAATGTTAGAGCACTTACTAGTAGGCCCAGTGTTAGAGCACTTCCTAGTAGGCCTAGTGTTAGAGCACTTCCTAGTAGGCCTAGTGTTAGAGCACTTCCTAGTAGCCCAAGTGTTAGAGCACTGCCTAGCAGGCCTAATTCCAGAGCACTTCCTTGTAAGCCTAATGATAGAGCACTGCCTAGCAGGCCTAATACCAGAGCACTTACTAGTAGGTCTAATGTTAGAGCACTTACTAGTAGGCCCAGTGTTAGAGCACTTCCTAGTAGGCCTAGTGTTAGAGCACTTCCTAGTAGGCCTAGTATTAGAGCACTTCCTAGTAGCCCAAGTGTTAGAGCACTGCCTAGCAGGCCTAATACCAGAGCACTTACTAGTAGGTCTAATGTTAGAGCACTTACTAGTAGGCCCAGTGTTAGAGCACTTCCTAGTAGGCCTAGTGTTAGAGCACTTCCTAGTAGGCCTAGTGTTAGAGCACTTCCTAGTAGCCCAAGTGTTAGAGCACTGCCTAGCAGGCCTAATTCCAGAGCACTTCCTTGTAAGCCTAATGATAGAGCTCTTTCTAGTTGGCCTAATGCCAGAGCACTTCCTAGTAGGCCTAATGCCAGAGCACTTCCTATTAGGCCTAATGTTAGAGCACTTCCTAGTTATGTTTCTCAACTATACCATAACTCAAGAACAGGTGCGGAGAGAGATTAGAGAAACAGAGACAGGATCATTCTCCATGTTATTCCAGAAAGGTTAGATCAGTCCATAGTAGTTGATAATGTCTTCATCACACAGCAACCTCATACATTCAGAACATAGGTACAGCATACTACCAACAGAACACCTACTGCATCACCCCAACCCCAGATCCAAAGTCTCTCAACCATTTACCAATCTGAAATTCCATGTAGATTTAATGTCGAGTTCAACAACAACATACTGAATGATCTTGAACACAACTGGCGGGAGAGTGCTCTAATGGTCTGTCACTTCTTATAGAAATTGTATTGTACTTTGCATGTAGACCATGAAGGCTTGGTGCAGTTGAAACCCAGAGTGGCATGGAGGATGACACCTATAAATCAATTAAGCTTGAAGTGAAAACCGCGCAGAAGGAAAAGCCAAGAAAGTCTTGAGGCCCAAGAGGCTTTTGGACCAGGGTGTGACGGTAGTTCTTTATGAGAACAATGACAGTGAAAGCAAGCTAGTCAGTGACTCGGCTGGCAGAGAATCTGGGAGCTGGGACACCTCACTACTCCTCAACACTGGTCTCCAGGTCAGGCTCCACAAGAAGGTACCATACTTCTTTACAAGGTTCTTTAGACGTCCTACTGTTGTCGACAAGAGACGAGAGATTCCTGTTGATCTACAGTAAGCACCTACAGGTCTAACTCCAGCAATTATTCTTGGACTGAAAGGCCTGCGGTCTCCAGTGTGTGAAAAAGTTATTCACTGACCGGAACATAAAGTTGGATAACTTCTGGGTTGGGTTCTACTCTTCCCATAACAAATCCATGCTCAACTATAATACCTGGCAATGGGCAGTGTCTTTTTCTAAGGAAATACGATCAGATTTGGAGGATGTACCTGAGCATGATGTCTATGTGTATTACTCCAGTATGGTCATGTCTCCTGGGGTCCAGGCCAGATTCATGCTGCAGAGAAGATCCAGTGAAGTAGCCTGTACTCTGCCCTGGGAGAGAGTTGAGCTCAGCGCGACCAGACCATGTCACAGAGGGATTTAGAGATGAGCTGTAGTCACTGAATGAATTAACAGAGAAATTTGAAATCTCCCCGTCATGTGGAAAACATCAACAATTTACACAATCATTATATTTTTTCTATTAGCATTGTTTTGTACATTGCATTAGCTGTCTTCTCAGATGTCCTTCTGCCTTCCAGTGTTATGAATGGTTTAGTACACATTGGTATCCCATTTCTTCCTTTTTAAGCCAAGTTGATATTTTGTTGATATCTGATTATGTAATTGCCTCTGTCAATGTTTGTTAAATTTCTGCACCCTGCTTGTACTTTTCATTGAATGATTTGAATGGCTAACCTGTGCGAAGTGGAAAAACAGAGAGCCTGCTCTCAAATAGCTTTCTGCTAAGTTCAAGGGGAAATACAATAAGAATCTGTGAACAGTCTGAGTTTGTCTCATGTCAGGACTCTTGATGGCTTCAATATGCTCCTGTAAACTGAGAGTAAAAAGCTAACTGGGATGATTCTGAAGCTGGTCAATGCAGATTTTCAGTCATTGAAGTTGTTCAATTTTGAGCTTGACATGTTTTCCTGTAAATGTCATGTGTTTACGTACTGTAACAGGCCAGATCTTAAAGGAAAGCACCCAAAGACACACAAACAAACTCTCTCTCACACACGCACACACGCACGCACGCACGCACGCACGCACGCACGCACGCACACACGCACACACACACACACACACACACACACACACACACACACTGTAGTATTCACATCTTCAACGGTAGGCTGTTAATTAGGACCTGATTCATTTGCCATATGGTTCCAGCAGGCACTCCCTCCTCTCTAAACCTTTAATTTAACACTTAATTGCCAATCAAGACTAATTAAGAGGGAAGCTTGACAGGAGGACGGAAGTACTGTTGCACACTGTAGGTTTAGGATAACGATGAAGAGTGTATCTGAGTGTATATGCTGAACAAATGAAACACATTTATGGATTTGTATTTATGAGTGTATGTGTGTGTCAAGTTAAATCAAATTTTATTGGTCACATACATAGGGTTAGCAGATGTTATTGCGAGTGTAGAGAAGCTTGTGCTTCTAGTTCTGAAAGAGCAGCAATATCTAACATGTAATCAAACAATTCCACAACAACTACCTAATACACACAAATCTAAATAAAGGAATGGAATAAGAAGATATGAATATAATTATATGGATGAGCAATGACAGAGTAGCATAGGCAAGATGCAATAGATAGTTTAGAATACAGTATGTACATATGAGATGTGTAATGCAAGATATGTAAACAGTATTAAAGTGGCTGTTTAACAGTCTGATGGCCTTGATATAGAAGCTGATTTTCAGTCTCTCGGCCCCAGCTTTGATGCCCCTGTACTGACCTCACCTTCTGGATGGTAGTGGGGTGAACAGGCAGTGGCTCGGGTGGTTGTTGTCCTCGATGATCTTTTTGGCCATCCTGTGACGGTGCTGTAGGTGTCCTGGAGGGCAGGTACTTGATGCGTTGTGCAGACCGCACCACCGTCTGGAGAGCCCTGCAGGTTTGGGCAGTGCAGTTGCAGTACCAGGCGGTCATACAGCCCAACACAATGCTCTCAATTGTGCATCTATAAAAGTTTGTGAGGGTTTTAGGTGACAAGCCATATGTCTTCGCTGTTGTGCCTTCTTCACCACACTGTCTGTGTGGATGGACCATTTCAGTTTGTCCGTGATGTGTACGCCGATGAACTTAAAACTTTCCAACTTCTCCACTAAAATCAAATCAAATCAAATTTATTTATATAGCTCTTCGTACATCAGCTGATATCTCAAAGTGCTGTACAGAAACCCAGCCTAAAACCCCAAACAGCAAACAATGCAGGTGTAAAAGCACGGTGGCTAGGAAAAACTCCCTAGAAAGGCCAAAACCTAGGAAGAAACCTAGAGAGGAACCAGACTATGTGGGGTGGCCAGTCCTCTTCTGGCTGTGCCGGGTAGAGATTATAACAGAACATGACCAAGATGTTCAAATGTTCATAAATGACCAGCATGGTCGAATAATAATAAGGCAGAACAGTTGAAACTGGAGCAGCAGCACAGTCAGGTGGACTGGGGACAGCAAGGAGTCATCATGTCAGGTAGTCCTGGGGCACGGTCCTAGGGCTCAGGTCCTCCGAGAGAGAGAAAGAAAGAGAGAATTAGAGAGAGCATATGTGGGGTGGCCAGTCCTCTTCTGGCTGTGCCGGGTGGAGATTATAACAGAACGTGGCCAAGATGTTCAAATGTTCATAAATGACCAGCATGGTTGAATAATAGTAAGGCAGAACAGTTGAAACTGGAGCAGCAGCATGGCCAGGTGGACTGGGGACAGCAAGGAGTCATCATGTCAGGTAGTCCTGGGACATGGTCCTAGGGCCCAGGCCAGTTGAAACTGGAGCAGCAGCATGGCCAGGTGGACTGGGGACAGCAAGGAGTCATCATGTCAGGTAGTCCTGGGGCATGGTCCTAGGGCTCAGGTCCTCTGAGAGAGAGAAAGAAAGAGAGAAGGAGAGAATTAGAGAACGCACACTTAGATTCACACAGGACACCGAATAGGACAGGAGAAGTACTCCAGATATAACAAACTGACCCTAGCCCCCCGACACAAACTACTGCAGCATAAATACTGGAGGCTGAGACAGGAGGGGTCAGGAGACACTGTGGCCCCATCCGAGGACACCACTACTGTCCCATCGACATGGATAGGGGGGTTCTTGTTAAAAGATTTTATGAAGGTTTAAGATAATTGATTATATAATTCTACCCGGAAACTTAACCATTAGGGATTAGAGGTTATGTAGCATGAACAATGAGTAATTAAAAATAATAAACACAGCTCCAACTAGGTTGGAGGGGGGAAGAAAGGAATGCACGTGTGTGCCTAATGAAAACAAAGAGGATCCTTAACCTATGTTTGAACCGACCCAGCTATAACTCTGGAGAGATAAGATAGGACAGGGAGAGCCCCTCCAGGTTTCCCGTATCTGGGGAGGACTGGAACTGTCAGCTGAGTGGTAATAAACTCTGGGGAGACTTCAGGAGAAGAAGAGAGAATCCAAATCTTAGTGTGTATGTATGTGCGTAGGTTAGAATGTTATAAAAGGAACGTCTTTGTGAATGTACAGGGGAGCTCTCGCAAATAAACTTGGATCTGATCAATTGTGAGCTGGGGATTCTGTCTGTTTCATTTAAGACCAGAACTTTACAACCTCTGGGTAGCAGACAGATAAAGATTATTTAAATTTATGAACATTGATTACAAAATTACTTACCAATTTGGTCCTTCGAGCGGATTTCCAAAATCTGTCCCTGTCGTCCGAAGATAACACGCCGAAAACCGTGCACAGGCGGGTCGTTGACCCGTAAATTAAAGACCTGTCCCCTGAAATTGGGGTTCAATAACAGGCCGGTATATATCTAAGGTCGACATAGATGGTGACAGAATCTCACGAACATTGCTTTTCCCAGCATACAAACAAGGTCAGTAAAACTTTATTTGCTGATTTGGGGATTTGACTTTTGGGCTACATTTGGAGAATGACCCTTGTGTGGTTTAGACGTTGACTTTTAGAATCGATGGGGCATTCTGATCTGGTGACGTGTCTTTAGAATTTTGTGGAACGAACCCTGATATAGTTAGTATTCTATGCAATTGGAAGACAGGAATTGGATTTAGAAGCCACCTATGAATGGAAAGTCCTCAGTGACTAGTCCGAAATAACAGGAGGTGTCTGCACTACCAATGTAAACAAACTAATATTGAGATCTAAGCGGGAACCTGATCAAGAGTATATTAGTGGGTCGGTAAAGAGACGAGATATAGGGGGCCATTACAAATGAATGTAAACTATTTGTGAACTTACGGAAACTAACGGAAAGGAGGTAAATACGTAGATTGTGAGAATATACCATAGGACAAAACTATAGTAAAAAAGCACAAACATAGATCATAGAAGCACATACACCTAGATAGGGAGAATAAACATAGTAACTACGAAGTTAACTAACAATGGCCATTAAATCCTCAAATGAGGTCCCGGAATTAATGGGATATGAGAAATATATGCAGGGAAAAGATAAGAACAACGCCTATTTTAGCCCAAAATGGAGAAAGAAGTAGAAATTTGAGAGAAGTCTAGATGTACATTTTTTTGAACGAATGATAAATTAGATACATAAGAGATATGGAGATGAGACAGAAAAAGGTCAGATAGGTAGAAGGAAAGGATTGGGCGGCTGTAAAAGGAGACGGGACCCCAGGACAGGGGCAGCGGCTGTAAAAGGAGACGGATCCCCAGGACAGGGGCAGCGGCTGTAAAAGGCGACGGGACCCCAGGAGGGAGGGCAGCGGCTGTAAAAGGAGACGGGACCCCAGGACGGGGGGCAGCGGCTGTAAAAGGCGACGGGACCCCAGGACAGGGGGCAGCGGCTGTAAAAGGAGACGGGACCCCAGGACAGGGGGCAGCGGCTGTAAAAAGAGACGGAACCCCAGGACAGGGGGCAGCGGCTGTAAAAAGAGACGGGACCCCAGGACAGGGGGCAGCGGCTGTAAAAAGAGACGGGACCCCAGGACAGGGGGCAGCGGTTGTAAAAGGAGACGGGACCCCAGGACAGGGGGCAGCGGTTGTATTACAGTGGGATGTAAATATAGAGACAATGAGAGAGAGAGTAAGGAGACGGGACCCCAGGACAGGGGGCAGCGGTTGTAAAAAGAGACGGGACCCCAGGACGGGGGGCAGCGGTTGTATTACAGTGGGATGTAAATACAGAGACAATGAGAGAGAGAGTAAGGAGACGGGACCCCAGGACAGGGGGCAGCGGTTGTAAAAAGAGACGGGACCCCAGGACGGGGGGCAGCGGTTGTATTACAGTGGGATGTAAATACAGAGACAATGAGAGAGAGAGTAAGGAGACGGGACCCCAGGACAGGGGGCAGCGGTTGTATTACAGTGGGATGTAAATATAGAGACAATGAGAGAGAGAGTAAGGAGACGGGACCCCAGGACAGGGGGCAGCGGTTGTATTACAGTGGGATGTAAATATAGAGACAATGAGAGAGAGAGTAAGGAGACGGGACCCCAGGACAGGGGGCAGCGGTTGTATTACAGTGGGATGTAAATATAGAGACAATGAGAGAGAGAGTAAGGAGACGGGACCCCAGGACAGGGGGCAGCGGTTGTAAAAGGAGAAGGGACCCCAGGACAGGGGGCAGCGGCTGTAAAAGGAGAAGGGACCCCAGGACGAGGGGCAGTGGCTGTATTACAGTGGGATGTAAATACAGAGACAATGAGAGAGAGAGTAAGGAGACGGGACCCCAGGACAGGGGGCAGCGGTTGTAAAAGGAGACGGGACCCCAGGACAGGGGGCAGCGGCTGTAAAAGGAGAAGGGACCCCAGGACGGGGGGCAGTGGCTGTATTACAGTGGGATGTAAATACAGAGACAATGAGAGAGAGAGTAAGGAGAATCCTCACTGGGGAAAAGCTTGGACCTTTAAATTAGGGCTATTTTCTGGGAATCATCTCGGTGCCGGAGTTTGAGACTACAGACAATTATAATAGTAGGGTTGTTTGCGGGGAGGCTCCATCATTCCAATAGTGATGGTGGTCGAGGGGTTGAACTCTTGCCTACGACTCGGGTTTGTATCTCAGCCTAGGCACCGATAGACTCAATTTCATTCTGAAAGTATTTATGTTTTGCCGCGAGAGATACGGTTGTTAGGGTGTTGTTAAGATAGAAACTGAACGTTTTAATAGCTTGTTTGGGTCAAATTGAAAGAAGGGATAAATTGAACTTTTTCATAGATTGTTCTGGTTAAATTGATTCATTCAGACTAATTCATTCAAAATAATAGCGAAGCAAATTTCGATGCCAGACGGTGTCTGTTGCCTAAATGATCTGCTGGAATAATGTATTGAGAATGGAGTCATATTTAAATGACTGTATCATAGAGGAGACAGTTACCTAAATCTAATGAATTCTAAATAATAACGGAGAGATAATTACGATAGTTGTGCCCATCGAATGTTTTTTATTGTTATGGATTGACTGACATAAGTTATATATTTAGCGAAGTACATGGTACTTTTACATTTTGGGGTAGAGAAAGTTTGAAAGTTTGGTTTTACTCTTACGATAGAATTAAAGCAGAACTCAGTTGGAGTAGGGGGTATATATTTTCCTAGAGGCAGGAACAAGAGGGTTGGTTGCAGTGTTGTCAACTAATTTTCAGGGTAAGCTGCTGGAGGCAGGTTGATTTGTTGCTAAATGACGTTGTGATATGATTGCTTGATAACGTAAAACTGCGTCATTTCCCTTGTGGTCTGATCAGCCTCGTGGGAGGGCCATTTGGATAAGGAATTTAAGGTCATTTTGTGATACTGATTTTAAGGTAAATTGAGTAATTGATCATTATGAACGAGGTTATAGTTCTTTGACATAGTTGTAATTTGAACCAATGAGAAGAAAGAAATAGCATAGGACTAAGGGCAGCTCTCTTGAGTCTCTCTTCCGATGGCCACAAGGGTACAATCATTTCTCTTTGTGGAGGTTTCTAGAGTAGTAACTGTGATCTGAGAGATAAGCCGTACCATTAAACAGAACTTAGTAGGGTGGGGGGCGAGCTAGGAGAGGTGGAGAGATAAGCAGTACCATTAAACAGAACTTAGTAGGGTGGGGGCGAACTAGGAGAGGTGGAGAGATAAGCAGTACCATTAAACAGAACTTAGTAGGGTGGGGGCGAGCTAGGAGAGGTGGAGAGATAAGCAGTACCATTAAACAGAACTTAGTAGGGTGGGGGCGAGCAGCCGAGCTAGGAGAGGTGGAGAGATAAGCAGTACCATTAAACAGAACTTAGTAGGGTGGGGGCGAGCTAGGAGAGGTGGAGAGATAAGCAGTACCATTAAACAGAACTTAGTAGGGTGGGGGCGAGCAGCCGAGCTATGAGAGGTGGAGAGATAAGCAGTACCATTAAACAGAACTTAGTAGGGTGGGAGCAGCTGAGCTAGGAGAGGTGGAGAGATAAGCAGTACCATTAAACAGAACTTAGTAGGGTGGGGGCGAGCTAGGAGAGGTGGAGAGATAAGCAGTACCATTAAACAGAACTTAGTAGGGTGGGGGCGAGCAGCCGAGCTAGGAGAGGTGGAGAGATAAGCAGTACCATTAAACAGAACTTAGTAGGGTGGGGGGGAGCTAGGAGAGGTGGAGAGATAAGCAGTACCATTAAACAGAACTTAGTAGGGTGGGGGCGAGCTAGGAGAGGTGGAGAGATAAGCAGTACCATTAAACAGAACTTAGTAGGGTGGGGGCGAGCTAGGAGAGGTGGAGAGATAAGCAGTACTATTAAACAGAACTTAGTAGGGTGGGAGCAGCTGAGCTAGGAGAGGTGGAGAGATAAGCAGTACCATTAAACAGAACTTAGTAGGGTGGGGGCGAGCTAGGAGAGGTGGAGAGATAAGCAGTACCATTAAACAGAACTTAGTAGGGTGGGAGCAGCTGAGCTAGGAGAAGTGGAGAGATAAGCAGTACCATTAAACAGAACTTAGTAGGGTGGGGGCGAGCAGTCGAGCTAGGAGAGGTGGAGAGATAAGCAGTACCATTAAACAGAACTTAGTAGGGTGGGGGCAAGCTAGGAGAGGTGGAGAGATAAGCAGTACCATTAAACAGAACTTAGTAGGGTGGGGGAGCTGAGCTAGGAGAGGTGGAGAGATAAGCCGTACCATTAAACATAACTTAGTAGGGTGGCGGAGCTGAGCTAGGAGAGGTGGAGAGATAAGCAGTACCATTAAACATAACTTAGTAGGGTGGGGGCGAGCTAGGAGAGGTGGAGAGATAAGCAGTACCATTAAACAGAACTTAGTAGGGTGGGGGCGAGCTAGAGAGGTGGAGAGATAAGCAGTACCATTAAACAGAACTTAGTAGGGTGGGGGCGAGCTAGGAGAGGTGGAGAGATAAGCAGTACCATTAAACAGAACTTAGTAGGGGGGGGTGAGCTAGAGAGGTGGAGAGATAAGCAGTACCATTAAACAGAACTTAGTAGGGTGGGGGTGAGCTAGGGAGGTGGAGAGATAAGCAGTACCATTAAACAGAACTTAGTAGGGTGGGGGCGAGCTAGGAGAGGTGGAGAGATAAGCAGTACCATTAAACAGAACTTAGTAGGGTGGGCGAGCTAGGAGAGGTGGAGAGATAAGCAGTACCATTAAACAGAACTTAGTAGGGTGGGGGCGAGCTAGGAGAGGTGGAGAGATAAGCAGTACCATTAAACAGAACTTAGTAGGGGGGGGCGAGCTAGGAGAGGTGGAGAGATAAGCAGTACCATTAAACAGAACTTAGTAGGGTGGGGGCGAGCTAGGAGAGGTGGAGAGATAAGCAGTACCATTAAACAGAACTTAGTAGGGTGGGGGCGAGCTAGGAGAGGTGGAGAGATAAGCAGTACCATTAAACAGAACTTAGTAGGGTGGGGGCGAGCTAGGAGAGGTGGAGAGATAAGCAGTACCATTAAACAGAACTTAGTAGGGTGGGGGCGAGCTAGGGAGGTGGAGAGATAAGCAGTACCATTAAACAGAACTTAGTAGGGTGGGAGCAGCTGAGCTAGGAGAGGTGGAGAGATAAGCAGTACCATTAAACAGAACTTAGTAGGGTGGGGCAGCGAGCTAGGAGAGGTGGAGAGATAAGCAGTACTATTAAACAGAACTTAGTAGGGTGGGAGCAGCTGAGCTAGGAGAGGTGGAGAGATAAGCAGTACCATTAAACAGAACTTAGTAGGGTGGGGGCGAGCAGTCGAGCTAGGAGAGGTGGAGAGATAAGCAGTACCATTAAACAGAACTTAGTAGGGTGGGGGTGAGCTAGGAGAGGTGGAGAGATAAGCAGTACCATTAAACAGAACTTAGTAGGGTGGGGGGGAGCTGAGCTAGGAGAGGTGGAGAGATAAGCAGTACCATTAAACAGAACTTAGTAGGGTGGGGGCGAGCTAGGAGAGGTGGAGAGATAAGCAGTACCATTAAACAGAACTTAGTAGGGTGGGGGGAGCTAGGAGAGGTGGAGAGATAAGCAGTACCATTAAACAGAACTTAGTAGGGTGGGGGGAGCAGGAGCTAGGAGAGGTGGAGAGATAAGCAGTACCATTAAACAGAACTTAGTAGGGTGGGGGCGAGCTAGGAGAGGTGGAGAGATAAGCCGTACCATTAAACAGAACTTAGTAGGGTGGGGGCGAGCTAGGAGAGGTGGAGAGATAAGCAGTACCATTAAACAGAACTTAGTAGGGTGGGGGCGAGCTAGGAGAGGTGGAGAGATAAGCAGTACCATTAAACAGAACTTAGTAGGGTGGGGGCGAGCAGCCGAGCTAGGAGATGTGGAGAGATAAGCAGTACCATTAAACAGAACTTAGTAGGGTGGGGGCGAGCTAGGAGAGGTGGAGAGATAAGCCGTACCATTAAACAAAACTTAGTAGGGTTGGAGCAGCTGAGCTAGGAGAGGTGGAGAGATAAGCAGTACCATTAAACAGAACTTAGTAGGGTGGGGGGGAGCTAGGAGATGTGGAGAGATAAGCAGTACCATTAAACAGAACTTAGTAGGGTGGGGGCGAGCTAGGAGATGTGGAGAGATAAGCAGTACCATTAAACAGAACTTAGTAGGGTGGGGGGAGCTAGGAGAGGTGGAGAGATAAGCAGTACCATTAAACAGAACTTAGTAGGGTGGGGGCGAGCTAGGAGAGGTGGAGAGATAAGCAGTACCATTAAACAGAACTTAGTAGGGTGGGGGGCGAGCTAGGAGAGGTGGAGAGATAAGCAGTACCATTAAACAGAACTTAGTAGGGTGGGAGCAGCTGAGCTAGGAGAGGTGGAGAGATAAGCAGTACCATTAAACAGAACTTAGTAGGGTGGGGAGCGAGCTAGGAGAGGTGGAGAGATAAGCAGTACCATTAAACATAACTTAGTAGGGTGGGGGCGAGCTAGGAGAGGTGGAGAGATAAGCAGTACCATTAAACAGAACTTAGTAGGGTGGGGGCGAGCTAGGAGAGGTGGAGAGATAAGCAGTACCATTAAACAGAACTTAGTAGGGTGGGGGCGAGCTAGGAGAGGTGGAGAGATAAGCAGTACCATTAAACAGAACTTAGTAGGGTGGGGGCGAGCTAGGAGAGGTGGAGAGATAAGCAGTACCATTAAACAGAACTTAGTAGGGTGGGGAGCAGCGAGCTAGGAGAGGTGGAGAGATAAGCAGTACCATTAAACAGAACTTAGTAGGGTGGGAGCGAGCTAGGAGAGGTGGAGAGATAAGCAGTACCATTAAACAGAACTTAGTAGGGTGGGGCCTAGGAGAGGTGGAGAGATAAGCAGTACCATTAAACAGAACTTAGTAGGGTGGGGGCGAGCTAGGAGAGGTGGAGAGATAAGCAGTACCATTAAACAGAACAGAACTAGGAGAGGTGGAGAGATAAGCAGTACCATTAAACAGAACTTAGTAGGGTGGGGAGCAGCTGAGCTAGGAGAGGTGGAGAGATAAGCAGTACCATTAAACAGAACTTAGTAGGGTGGGGGGGAGCTGAGCTAGGAGAGGTGGAGAGATAAGCAGTACCATTAAACAGAACTTAGTAGGGTGGGGGCGAGCTAGGAGAGGTGGAGAGATAAGCAGTACCATTAAACAGAACTTAGTAGGGTGGGGGCGAGCTAGGAGAGGTGGAGAGATAAGCAGTACCATTAAACAGAACTTAGTAGGGTGGGAGCAGCTGAGCTAGGAGAGGTGGAGAGATAAGCAGTACCATTAAACAGAACTTAGTAGGGTGGGAGCAGCTGAGCTAGGAGAGGTGGAGAGATAAGCCGTACCATTAAACAGAACTTAGTAGGGTGGGGGCGAGCTGAGCTAGGAGAGGTGGAGAGATAAGCAGTACCATTAAACATAACTTAGTAGGGTGGGGGCGAGCTAGGAGAGGTGGAGAGATAAGCAGTACCATTAAACAGAACTTAGTAGGGTGGGGGAGCTGAGCTAGGAGAGGTGGAGAGATAAGCAGTACCATTAAACAGAACTTAGTAGGGTGGGGGGAGCAGGAGCTAGGAGAGGTGGAGAGATAAGCAGTACTATTAAACAGAACTTAGTAGGGTGGGGGCGAGCTAGGAGAGGTGGAGAGATAAGCCGTACCATTAAACAGAACTTAGTAGGGTGGGGGCGAGCTAGGAGAGGTGGAGAGATAAGCAGTACCATTAAACAGAACTTAGTAGGGTGGGGGAGCTGAGCTAGGAGAGGTGGAGAGATAAGCAGTACCATTAAACAGAACTTAGTAGGGTGGGGGCGAGCTAGGAGAGGTGGAGAGATAAGCAGTACCATTAAACAGAACTTAGTAGGGTGGGGGCGAGCAGCCGAGCTAGGAGAGGTGGAGAGATAAGCAGTACCATTAAACAGAACTTAGTAGGGTGGGGGGCGAGCTAGGAGAGGTGGAGAGATAAGCCATACCATTAAACATAACTTAGTAGGGTGGGGGCGAGCTAGGAGAGGTGGAGAGATAAGCAGTACCATTAAACAGAACTTAGTAGGGTGGGGGCGAGCTAGGAGAGGTGGAGAGATAAGCAGTACCATTAAACAGAACTTAGTAGGGTGGGGGGAGCAGCCGAGCTAGAGAGGTGGAGAGATAAGCAGTACCATTAAACAGAACTTAGTAGGGTGGGGGGCGAGCTAGGAGAGGTGGAGAGATAAGCAGTACCATTAAACAGAACTTAGTAGGGTGGGGGGAGCTAGAGAGGTGGAGAGATAAGCAGTACCATTAAACAGAACTTAGTAGGGTGGGGGGAGCTAGGAGATGTGGAGAGATAAGCAGTACCATTAAACAGAACTTAGTAGGGTGGGGGCGAGCTAGGAGAGGTGGAGAGATAAGCAGTACCATTAAACAGAACTTAGTAGGGTGGGGGGAGCTAGGAGAGGTGGAGAGATAAGCAGTACCATTAAACATAACTTAGTAGGGTGGGGGCGAGCTAGGAGAGGTGGAGAGATAAGCAGTACCATTAAACATAACTTAGTAGGGTGGGGGCGAGCTAGGAGAGGTGGAGAGATAAGCAGTACCATTAAACAGAACTTAGTAGGGTGGGGAGCTGAGCTAGGAGAGGTGGAGAGATAAGCAGTACCATTAAACAGAACTTAGTAGGGTGGGGGGCGAGCTAGGAGAGGTGGAGAGATAAGCAGTACCATTAAACAGAACTTAGTAGGGTGGGGGGAGCTAGGAGAGGTGGAGAGATAAGCAGTACCATTAAACAGAACTTAGTAGGTTGAGGCTAGGAGAGGTGGAGAGATAAGCAGTACCATTAAACAGAACTTAGTAGGGTGGGGGCGAGCTAGGAGAGGTGGAGAGATAAGCAGTACTATTAAACAGAACTTAGTAGGGTGGGAGCAGCTGAGCTAGGAGAGGTGGAGAGATAAGCAGTACCATTAAACAGAACTTAGTAGGGTGGGGGAGCTGAGCTAGGAGAGGTGGAGAGATAAGCCGTACCATTAAACAGAACTTAGTAGGGTGGGGGTGAGCTAGGAGATGTGGAGAGATAAGCCGTACCATTAAACAGAACTTAGTAGGGTGGGGGCGAGCTAGGAGAGGTGGAGAGATAAGCAGTACCATTAAACAGAACTTAGTAGGGTGGGAGCAGCTGAGCTAGGAGAGGTGGAGAGATAAGCAGTACCATTAAACAGAACTTAGTAGGGTGGGAGCAGCTGAGCTAGGAGAGGTGGAGAGATAAGCAGTACCATTAAACAGAACTTAGTAGGGTGGGGGGGCTGAGCTAGGAGAGGTGGAGAGATAAGCAGTACCATTAAACAGAACTTAGTAGGGTGGGGGCGAGCTAGGAGAGGTGGAGAGATAAGCAGTACCATTAAACAGAACTTAGTAGGGTGGGGGAGCTGAGCTAGGAGAGGTGGAGAGATAAGCAGTACCATTAAACAGAACTTAGTAGGGTGGGGGCGAGCAGCCGAGCTAGGAGAGGTGGAGAGATAAGCAGTACCATTAAACAGAACTTAGTAGGGTGGGGGGCGAGCTAGGAGAGGTGGAGAGATAAGCCGTACCATTAAACAGAACTTAGTAGGGTGGGGCCGAGCTAGGAGAGGTGGAGAGATAAGCAGTACCATTAAACAGAACTTAGTAGGGTGGGGGGAGCTAGGAGATGTGGAGAGATAAGCAGTACCATTAAACAGAACTTAGTAGGGTGGGGGCGAGCTAGGAGATGTGGAGAGATAAGCAGTACCATTAAACAGAACTTAGTAGGGTGGGGGGGGCTAGGAGAGGTGGAGAGATAAGCAGTACCATTAAACAGAACTTAGTAGGGTGGGGGGAGCTAGGAGAGGTGGAGAGATAAGCAGTACCATTAAACAGAACTTAGTAGGGTGGGGGCGAGCTAGGAGAGGTGGAGAGATAAGCAGTACCATTAAACAGAACTTAGTAGGGTGGGGGCGAGCTAGGAGAGGTGGAGAGATAAGCAGTACCATTAAACAGAACTTAGTAGGGTGGGGGCTGAGCTAGAGAGGTGGAGAGATAAGTGTACCATTAAACAGAACTTAGTAGGGTGGGGGCGAGAGCTAGAGAGGTGGAGAGATAAGCAGTACCATTAAACAGAACTTAGTAGGGTGGGGGCGAGCTAGGAGAGGTGGAGAGATAAGCAGTACCATTAAACAGAACTTAGTAGGGTGGGGGCGAGCTAGGAGAGGTGGAGAGATAAGCAGTACCATTAAACAGAACTTAGTAGGGTGGGGGGCTGAGCTAGGAGAGGTGGAGAGATAAGCAGTACCATTAAACAGAACTTAGTAGGGTGGGAGCAGCTGAGCTAGGAGAGGTGGAGAGATAAGCCGTACCATTAAACAGAACTTAGTAGGGTGGGGGCGAGCTAGGAGAGGTGGAGAGATAAGCAGTACCATTAAACAGAACTTAGTAGGGTGGGGGGCGAGCTAGGAGAGGTGGAGAGATAAGCAGTACCATTAAACAGAACTTAGTAGGGTGGGGGCGAGCTAGGAGAGGTGGAGAGATAAGCAGTACCATTAAACAGAACTTAGTAGGGTGGGGGCGAGCTAGGAGAGGTGGAGAGATAAGCAGTACCATTAAACAGAACTTAGTAGGGTGGGGGGGGGCGAGCTAGGAGAGGTGGAGAGATAAGCAGTACCATTAAACAGAACTTAGTAGGGTGGGGGCGAGCTAGGAGAGGTGGAGAGATAAGCAGTACCATTAAACATAACTTAGTAGGGTGGGGGCGAGCTAGGAGAGGTGGAGAGATAAGCAGTACTATTAAACAGAACTTAGTAGGGTGGGAGCAGCTGAGCTAGGAGAGGTGGAGAGATAAGCAGTACCATTAAACAGAACTTAGTAGGGTGGGGAGCTGAGCTAGGAGAGGTGGAGAGATAAGCAGTACCATTAAACAGAACTTAGTAGGGTGGGGGTGAGCTAGGAGATGTGGAGAGATAAGCCGTACCATTAAACATAACTTAGTAGGGTGGGGGCGAGCTAGGAGAGGTGGAGAGATAAGCAGTACCATTAAACAGAACTTAGTAGGGTGGGAGCAGCTGAGCTAGGAGAGGTGGAGAGATAAGCAGTACCATTAAACAGAACTTAGTAGGGTGGGGCAGCTGAGCTAGGAGAGGTGGAGAGATAAGCCGTACCATTAAACAGAACTTAGTAGGGTGGGGGCGAGCTGAGCTAGGAGAGGTGGAGAGATAAGCAGTACCATTAAACAGAACTTAGTAGGGTGGGGGCGAGCTAGGAGAGGTGGAGAGATAAGCAGTACCATTAAACAGAACTTAGTAGGGTGGGGGAGCTGAGCTAGGAGAGGTGGAGAGATAAGCAGTACCATTAAACAGAACTTAGTAGGGTGGGGGCGAGCAGCCGAGCTAGGAGAGGTGGAGAGATAAGCAGTACCATTAAACAGAACTTAGTAGGGTGGGGGGCGAGCTAGGAGAGGTGGAGAGATAAGCAGTACCATTAAACAGAACTTAGTAGGGTGGGGCGAGCTAGGAGAGGTGGAGAGATAAGCAGTACCATTAAACAGAACTTAGTAGGGTGGGGGAGCTAGGAGATGTGGAGAGATAAGCAGTACCATTAAACAGAACTTAGTAGGGTGGGGGCGAGCTAGGAGATGTGGAGAGATAAGCAGTACCATTAAACAGAACTTAGTAGGGTGGAGGGGGCTAGGAGAGGTGGAGAGATAAGCAGTACCATTAAACAGAACTTAGTAGGGTGGGGGCGAGCTAGGAGAGGTGGAGAGATAAGCCGTACCATTAAACAGAACTTAGTAGGGTGGGGGCGAGCTAGGAGAGGTGGAGAGATAAGCAGTACCATTAAACAGAACTTAGTAGGGTGGGGGCGAGCTAGGAGAGGTGGAGAGATAAGCAGTACCATTAAACAGAACTTAGTAGGGTGGGGCAGCTGAGCTAGGAGAGGTGGAGAGATAAGCAGTACCATTAAACAGAACTTAGTAGGGTGGGGGGGAGCTGAGCTAGGAGAGGTGGAGAGATAAGCAGTACCATTAAACAGAACTTAGTAGGGTGGGGGGCGAGCTAGGAGAGGTGGAGAGATAAGCAGTACCATTAAACAGAACTTAGTAGGGTGGGGGCGAGCTAGGAGAGGTGGAGAGATAAGCAGTACCATTAAACAGAACTTAGTAGGGTGGGGGCGAGCTAGGAGAGGTGGAGAGATAAGCAGTACCATTAAACAGAACTTAGTAGGGTGGGGGCGAGCTAGGAGAGGTGGAGAGATAAGCAGTACCATTAAACAGAACTTAGTAGAGAGGTGGAGAGATAAGCAGTACCATTAAACAGAACTTAGTAGGGTGGGGGCGAGCTAGGAGAGGTGGAGAGATAAGCAGTACCATTAAACAGAACTTAGTAGGGTGGGGGCGAGCTAGGAGAGGTGGAGAGATAAGCAGTACCATTAAACAGAACTTAGTAGGGTGAGAGGAGAGGTGGAGAGATAAGCAGTACCATTAAACAGAACTTAGTAGGGTGGGGAGCTGAGCTAGGAGAGGTGGAGAGATAAGCAGTACCATTAAACAGAACTTAGTAGGGTGGGGGGAGCTAGGAGAGGTGGAGAGATAAGCAGTACCATTAAACAGAACTTAGTAGGGTGGGGGCGAGCTAGGAGAGGTGGAGAGATAAGCAGTACCATTAAACAGAACTTAGTAGGGTGGGGCAGCTGAGCTAGGAGAGGTGGAGAGATAAGCAGTACCATTAAACAGAACTTAGTAGGGTGGGGGCTGAGCTAGGAGAGGTGGAGAGATAAGCAGTACCATTAAACAGAACTTAGTAGGGTGGGGGGGCTGAGCTAGGAGAGGTGGAGAGATAAGCAGTACCATTAAACAGAACTTAGTAGGGTGGGGGGCGAGCTAGGAGAGGTGGAGAGATAAGCAGTACCATTAAACAGAACTTAGTAGGGTGGGGGGCTGAGCTAGGAGAGGTGGAGAGATAAGCAGTACCATTAAACAGAACTTAGTAGGGTGGGGAGCTGAGCTAGGAGAGGTGGAGAGATAAGCAGTACCATTAAACAGAACTTAGTAGGGTGGGGCAGCTGAGCTAGGAGAGGTGGAGAGATAAGCAGTACCATTAAACAGAACTTAGTAGGGTGGGGGGAGCTGAGCTAGGAGAGGTGGAGAGATAAGCAGTACCATTAAACAGAACTTAGTAGGGTGGGGGCGAGCTAGGAGAGGTGGAGAGATAAGCAGTACCATTAAACAGAACTTAGTAGGGTGGGGGCGAGCTAGGAGAGGTGGAGAGATAAGCAGTACCATTAAACAGAACTTAGTAGGGTGGGGGGCGAGCTAGGAGAGGTGGAGAGATAAGCAGTACCATTAAACAGAACTTAGTAGGGTGGGGCGAGCTAGGAGAGGTGGAGAGAGTACCATTAAACATAACTTAGTAGGGTGGGGGCGAGCTAGGAGAGGTGGAGAGATAAGCAGTACCATTAAACAGAACTTAGTAGGGTGGGGGGCGAGCTAGGAGAGGTGGAGAGATAAGCAGTACCATTAAACAGAACTTAGTAGGGTGGGGGCGAGCTAGGAGAGGTGGAGAGATAAGCAGTACCATTAAACAGAACTTAGTAGGGTGGGGGCTGAGCTAGGAGAGGTGGAGAGATAAGCAGTACCATTAAACAGAACTTAGTAGGGTGGGGGAGCTGAGCTAGGAGAGGTGGAGAGATAAGCCGTACCATTAAACAGAACTTAGTAGGGTGGGGGTGAGCTAGGAGATGTGGAGAGATAAGCCGTACCATTAAACATAACTTAGTAGGGTGGGGGCGAGCTAGGAGAGGTGGAGAGATAAGCAGTACCATTAAACAGAACTTAGTAGGGTGGGAGCAGCTGAGCTAGGAGAGGTGGAGAGATAAGCAGTACCATTAAACAGAACTTAGTAGGGTGGGAGCAGCTGAGCTAGGAGAGGTGGAGAGATAAGCCGTACCATTAAACAGAACTTAGTAGGGTGGGGGCGAGCTGAGCTAGGAGAGGTGGAGAGATAAGCAGTACCATTAAACATAACTTAGTAGGGTGGGGCAGCCGAGCTAGGAGAGGTGGAGAGATAAGCAGTACCATTAAACAGAACTTAGTAGGGTGGGGGCGAGCTAGGAGAGGTGGAGAGATAAGCAGTACCATTAAACAGAACTTAGTAGGGTGGGCAGCTGAGCTAGGAGAGGTGGAGAGATAAGCAGTACCATTAAACAGAACTTAGTAGGGTGGGGGGAGCAGCGAGCTAGGAGAGGTGGAGAGATAAGCAGTACCATTAAACAGAACTTAGTAGGGTGGGGGCGAGCTAGGAGAGGTGGAGAGATAAGCAGTACCATTAAACAGAACTTAGTAGGGTGGGGCGAGCTAGGAGAGGTGGAGAGATAAGCAGTACCATTAAACAGAACTTAGTAGGGTGGGGGGAGCTAGGAGATGTGGAGAGATAAGCAGTACCATTAAACAGAACTTAGTAGGGTGGGGGCGAGCTAGGAGAGATGTGGAGAGATAAGCAGTACCATTAAACAGAACTTAGTAGGGTGGGGGAGCTAGGAGAGGTGGAGAGATAAGCAGTACCATTAAACAGAACTTAGTAGGGTGGGGGGCGAGCTAGGAGAGGTGGAGAGATAAGCAGTACCATTAAACAGAACTTAGTAGGGTGGGGGCGAGCTAGGAGAGGTGGAGAGATAAGCAGTACCATTAAACAAACAGTAACTTAGCTAGGAGAGGTGGAGGATAAGCAGTACTATTAAACAGAACTTAGTAGGGTGGGAGAGAGCTGGAGAGGTGGAGAGATAAGCAGTACCATTAAACAGAACTTAGTAGGGTGGGGGGCTGAGCTAGGAGAGGTGGAGAGATAAGCAGTACCATTAAACAGAACTTAGTAGGGTGGGGGTGAGCTAGGAGAGGTGGAGAGATAAGCAGTACCATTAAACAGAACTTAGTAGGGTGGGGGGGCGAGCTAGGAGAGGTGGAGAGATAAGCAGTACCATTAAACAGAACTTAGTAGGGTGGGAGCAGCTGAGCTAGGAGAGGTGGAGAGATAAGCAGTACCATTAAACAGAACTTAGTAGGGTGGGAGCAGCTGAGCTAGGAGAGGTGGAGAGATAAGCAGTACCATTAAACAGAACTTAGTAGGGTGGGGCGAGCTGAGCTAGGAGAGGTGGAGAGATAAGCAGTACCATTAAACAGAACTTAGTAGGGTGGGGGCGAGCTAGGAGAGGTGGAGAGATAAGCAGTACCATTAAACAGAACTTAGTAGGGTGGGGGGGAGCTGAGCTAGGAGAGGTGGAGAGATAAGCAGTACCATTAAACAGAACTTAGTAGGGTGGGGGGAGCAGCCGAGCTAGGAGAGGTGGAGAGATAAGCAGTACCATTAAACAGAACTTAGTAGGGTGGGGGCGAGCTAGGAGAGGTGGAGAGATAAGCCGTACCATTAAACAGAACTTAGTAGGGTGGGGGCGAGCTAGGAGAGGTGGAGAGATAAGCAGTACCATTAAACAGAACTTAGTAGGGTGGGGGCGAGCTAGGAGATGTGGAGAGATAAGCAGTACCATTAAACAGAACTTAGTAGGGTGGGGGCGAGCTAGGAGAGGTGGAGAGATAAGCAGTACCATTAAACAGAACTTAGTAGGGTGGGGGGAGCTAGGAGAGGTGGAGAGATAAGCAGTACCATTAAACAGAACTTAGTAGGGTGGGGGGAGCTAGGAGAGGTGGAGAGATAAGAGCTTAGTAGGGTGGGGCGAGCTAGGAGAGGTGGAGAGATAAGCAGTACCATTAAACAGAACTTAGTAGGGTGGGGGCGAGCTAGGAGAGGTGGAGAGATAAGCCGTACCATTAAACAGAACTTAGTAGGGTGGGGGCGAGCTAGGAGGTGGAGAGATAAGCAGTACCATTAAACAGAACTTAGTAGGGTGGGGGTGAGCTAGGAGAGGTGGAGAGATAAGCAGTACCATTAAACAGAACTTAGTAGGGTGGGGGGAGCTAGGAGAGGTGGAGAGATAAGCCGTACCATTAAACATAACTTAGTAGGGTGGGGGCGAGCTAGGAGAGGTGGAGAGATAAGCAGTACCATTAAACATAACTTAGTAGGGTGGGGGCGAGCTAGGAGAGGTGGAGAGATAAGCAGTACCATTAAACAGAACTTAGTAGGGTGGGAGCAGCTGAGCTAGGAGAGGTGGAGAGATAAGCAGTACCATTAAACAGAACTTAGTAGGGTGGGGGCTGAGCTAGGAGAGGTGGAGAGATAAGCAGTACCATTAAACAGAACTTAGTAGGGTGGGGGCGAGCTAGGAGAGGTGGAGAGATAAGCAGTACCATTAAACAGAACTTAGTAGGGTGGGGGCGAGCTAGGAGAGGTGGAGAGATAAGCAGTACCATTAAACAGAACTTAGTAGGGTGGGGGTGAGTGAGCTAGGAGAGGTGGAGAGATAAGCAGTACCATTAAACAGAACTTAGTAGGGTGGGGGCGAGCTAGGAGAGGTGGAGAGATAAGCAGTACCATTAAACAGAACTTAGTAGGGTGGGAGCAGCTGAGCTAGGAGAGGTGGAGAGATAAGCAGTACCATTAAACAGAACTTAGTAGGGTGGGAGCAGCTGAGCTAGGAGAGGTGGAGAGATAAGCAGTACCATTAAACAGAACTTAGTAGGGTGGGGGGCGAGCTAGGAGAGGTGGAGAGATAAGCCGTACCATTAAACAGAACTTAGTAGGGTGGGGGCGAGCTAGGAGAGGTGGAGAGATAAGCAGTACCATTAAACAGAACTTAGTAGGAGCTAGGAGAGGTGGAGAGATAAGCAGTACCATTAAACAGAACTTAGTAGGGTGGGGGCGAGCTAGGAGAGGTGGAGAGATAAGCAGTACCATTAAACAGAACTTAGTAGGGTGGGGGCGAGCTAGGAGAGGTGGAGAGATAAGCAGTACCATTAAACAGAACTTAGTAGGGTGGGGGCTGAGCTAGGAGAGGTGGAGAGATAAGCAGTACCATTAAACAGAACTTAGTAGGGTGGGGGGGAGCTAGGAGAGGTGGAGAGATAAGCAGTACCATTAAACAGAACTTAGTAGGGTGGGGGCGAGCAGCCGAGCTAGGAGAGGTGGAGAGATAAGCAGTACCATTAAACAGAACTTAGTAGGGTGGGGGCGAGCTAGGAGAGGTGGAGAGATAAGCAGTACCATTAAACAGAACTTAGTAGGGTGGGGGGCGAGCTAGGAGAGGTGGAGAGATAAGCAGTACCATTAAACAGAACTTAGTAGGGTGGGGGCGAGCTAGGAGAGGTGGAGAGATAAGCAGTACCATTAAACAGAACTTAGTAGGGTGGGGGCGAGCTAGGAGAGGTGGAGAGATAAGCAGTACCATTAAACAGAACTTAGTAGGGTGGGGGCGAGCTAGGAGAGGTGGAGAGATAAGCAGTACCATTAAACAGAACTTAGTAGGGTGGGGGCGAGCTAGGAGAGGTGGAGAGATAAGCAGTACCATTAAACAGAACTTAGTAGGGTGGGGGCGAGCAGCCGAGCTAGGAGAGGTGGAGAGATAAGCAGTACCATTAAACAGAACTTAGTAGGGTGGGGGCGAGCTAGGAGAGGTGGAGAGATAAGCAGTACCATTAAACAGAACTTAGTAGGGTGGGGGCGAGCTAGGAGAGGTGGAGAGATAAGCAGTACCATTAAACAGAACTTAGTAGGGTGGGGGCGAGCTAGGAGAGGTGGAGAGATAAGCAGTACCATTAAACAGAACTTAGTAGGGTGGGGGAGAGCTAGGAGAGGTGGAGAGATAAGCAGTACCATTAAACAGAACTTAGTAGGGTGGGGGCGAGCTAGGAGAGGTGGAGAGATAAGCAGTACCATTAAACAGAACTTAGTAGGGTGGGAGCAGCTGAGCTAGGAGAGGTGGAGAGATAAGCAGTACCATTAAACAGAACTTAGTAGGGTGGGGGCGAGCTAGGAGAGGTGGAGAGATAAGCAGTACCATTAAACAGAACTTAGTAGGGTGGGGGCGAGCTAGGAGAGGTGGAGAGATAAGCAGTACCATTAAACAGAACTTAGTAGGGTGGGGGCGAGCTAGGAGAGGTGGAGAGATAAGCAGTACCATTAAACAGAACTTAGTAGGGTGGGGGGAGCTAGGAGAGGTGGAGAGATAAGCAGTACCATTAAACATAACTTAGTAGGGTGGGGGCGAGCTAGGAGAGGTGGAGAGATAAGCAGTACCATTAAACAGAACTTAGTAGGGTGGGGGCTGAGCTAGGAGAGGTGGAGAGATAAGCAGTACCATTAAACAGAACTTAGTAGGGTGGGGGGAGCTAGGAGAGGTGGAGAGATAAGCAGTACCATTAAACATAACTTAGTAGGGTGGCTAGGAGAGGTGGAGAGATAAGCAGTACCATTAAACAGAACTTAGTAGGGTGGGGGCGAGCTAGGAGAGGTGGAGAGATAAGCAGTACCATTAAACAGAACTTAGTAGGGGGGGGGGCGAGCTAGGAGAGGTGGAGAGATAAGCAGTACCATTAAACAGAACTTAGTAGGGTGGGGGCTGAGCTAGGAGAGGTGGAGAGATAAGCAGTACCATTAAACAGAACTTAGTAGGGTGGGGGGCGAGCTAGGAGAGGTGGAGAGATAAGCAGTACCATTAAACAGAACTTAGTAGGGTGGGGGCGAGCTAGGAGAGGTGGAGAGATAAGCAGTACCATTAAACAGAACTTAGTAGGGTGGGGGCGAGCTAGGAGAGGTGGAGAGATAAGCAGTACCATTAAACAGAACTTAGTAGGGTGGAGAGAGGTGGAGAGATAAGCAGTACCATTAAACAGAACTTAGTAGGGTGGGGGCGAGCAGCCGAGCTAGGAGAGGTGGAGAGATAAGCAGTACCATTAAACAGAACTTAGTAGGGTGGGGGCGAGCTAGGAGAGGTGGAGAGATAAGCAGTACCATTAAACAGAACTTAGTAGGGTGGGGGCGAGCTAGGAGAGGTGGAGAGATAAGCAGTACCATTAAACAGAACTTAGTAGGGTGGGGGCGAGCTAGGAGAGGTGGAGAGATAAGCAGTACCATTAAACATAACTTAGTAGGGTGGGGGGCGAGCTAGGAGAGGTGGAGAGATAAGCAGTACCATTAAACAGAACTTAGTAGGGTGGGCGAGCAGTCGAGCTAGGAGAGGTGGAGAGATAAGCAGTACCATTAAACAGAACTTAGTAGGGTGGGGGCGAGCTAGGAGAGGTGGAGAGATAAGCAGTACCATTAAACAGAACTTAGTAGGGTGGGGGCGAGCTAGGAGAGGTGGAGAGATAAGCAGTACCATTAAACAGAACTTAGTAGGGTGGGCGAGCAGTCGAGCTAGGAGAGGTGGAGAGATAAGCAGTACCATTAAACAGAACTTAGTAGGGTGGGGGCGAGCTAGGAGAGGTGGAGAGATAAGCAGTACCATTAAACAGAACTTAGTAGGGTGGGGGCGAGCTAGGAGAGGTGGAGAGATAAGCAGTACCATTAAACAGAACTTAGTAGGGTGGGGGCGAGCTAGGAGAGGTGGAGAGATAAGCAGTACCATTAAACAGAACTTAGTAGGGTGGGGGCAGCCGAGCTAGGAGAGGTGGAGAGATAAGCAGTACCATTAAACAGAACTTAGTAGGGTGGGGGGCGAGCTAGGAGAGGTGGAGAGATAAGCAGTACCATTAAACAGAACTTAGTAGGGTGGGGAGCGAGCTAGGAGAGGTGGAGAGATAAGCAGTACCATTAAACAGAACTTAGTAGGGTGGGGGCGAGCTAGGAGAGGTGGAGAGATAAGCAGTACTATTAAACAGAACTTAGTAGGGTGGGGGGCGAGCTAGGAGAGGTGGAGAGATAAGCAGTACCATTAAACAGAACTTAGTAGGGTGGGGGTGAGCTAGGAGATGTGGAGAGATAAGCAGTACCATTAAACAGAACTTAGTAGGGTGGGAGCAGCTGAGCTAGGAGAGGTGGAGAGATAAGCAGTACCATTAAACAGAACTTAGTAGGGTGGGAGCAGCTGAGCTAGGAGAGGTGGAGAGATAAGCAGTACCATTAAACAGAACTTAGTAGGGTGGGGGCGAGCTAGGAGAGGTGGAGAGATAAGCAGTACCATTAAACAGAACTTAGTAGGGTGGGGGCTGAGCTAGGAGAGGTGGAGAGATAAGCAGTACCATTAAACAGAACTTAGTAGGGTGGGGGGCAGAGCTAGGAGAGGTGGAGAGATAAGCAGTACCATTAAACAGAACTTAGTAGGGTGGGGGGGCGAGCTAGGAGAGGTGGAGAGATAAGCAGTACCATTAAACAGAACTTAGTAGGGTGGGGGGGAGCTAGGAGAGGTGGAGAGATAAGCAGTACCATTAAACAGAACTTAGTAGGGTGGGGGCGAGCTAGGAGAGGTGGAGAGATAAGCAGTACCATTAAACAGAACTTAGTAGGGTGGGGGAGCTAGGAGAGGTGGAGAGATAAGCAGTACCATTAAACAGAACTTAGTAGGGTGGGGGAGCTGAGCTAGGAGAGGTGGAGAGATAAGCAGTACCATTAAACAGAACTTAGTAGGGTGGAGCGAGCTAGGAGAGGTGGAGAGATAAGCAGTACCATTAAACAGAACTTAGTAGGGTGGGGGGAGCAGCGAGCTAGGAGAGGTGGAGAGATAAGCAGTACCATTAAACAGAACTTAGTAGGGTGGGGGGCGAGCTAGGAGAGGTGGAGAGATAAGCAGTACCATTAAACAGAACTTAGTAGGGTGGGGGCGAGCTAGGAGAGGTGGAGAGATAAGCAGTACCATTAAACAGAACTTAGTAGGGTGGGGGCGAGCTAGGAGAGGTGGAGAGATAAGCAGTACCATTAAACAGAACTTAGTAGGGTGGGGGCGAGCTAGGAGAGGTGGAGAGATAAGCAGTACCATTAAACAGAACTTAGTAGGGTGGGGGCGAGCTAGGAGAGGTGGAGAGATAAGCAGTACCATTAAACAGAACTTAGTAGGGTGGGGGCGAGCTAGGAGAGGTGGAGAGATAAGCAGTACCATTAAACAGAACTTAGTAGGGTGGGGGAGGAGCTAGGAGAGGTGGAGAGATAAGCAGTACCATTAAACAGAACTTAGTAGGGTGGGGGAGCTAGGAGAGGTGGAGAGATAAGCAGTACCATTAAACATAACTTAGTAGGGTGGGGGCGAGCTAGGAGAGGTGGAGAGATAAGCAGTACCATTAAACAGAACTTAGTAGGGTGGGGGCGAGCTAGGAGAGGTGGAGAGATAAGCAGTACCATTAAACAGAACTTAGTAGGGTGGGGAGCGAGCTAGGAGAGGTGGAGAGATAAGCAGTACCATTAAACAGAACTTAGTAGGGTGGGGGCGAGCAGCCGAGCTAGGAGAGGTGGAGAGATAAGCAGTACCATTAAACAGAACTTAGTAGGGTGGGGGGCGAGCTAGGAGAGGTGGAGAGATAAGCAGTACCATTAAACAGAACTTAGTAGGGTGGGGGCGAGCTAGGAGAGGTGGAGAGATAAGCAGTACCATTAAACAGAACTTAGTAGGGTGGGGGCGAGCTAGGAGAGGTGGAGAGATAAGCAGTACCATTAAACAGAACTTAGTAGGGTGGGGGGGGCGAGCTAGGAGAGGTGGAGAGATAAGCAGTACCATTAAACAGAACTTAGTAGGGTGGGGGGAGCTAGGAGAGGTGGAGAGATAAGCAGTACCATTAAACAGAACTTAGTAGGGTGGGGGCGAGCTAGGAGAGGTGGAGAGATAAGCAGTACCATTAAACAGAACTTAGTAGGGGGGGGGGGGCGAGCTAGGAGAGGTGGAGAGATAAGCAGTACCATTAAACAGAACTTAGTAGGGTGGGGGCGAGCTAGGAGAGGTGGAGAGATAAGCAGTACCATTAAACAGAACTTAGTAGGGTGGGGGGCGAGCTAGAGAGGTGGAGAGATAAGCAGTACCATTAAACAGAACTTAGTAGGGTGGGGGCGAGCTAGGAGAGGTGGAGAGATAAGCAGTACCATTAAACAGAACTTAGTAGGGTGGGGGGAGCAGTCGAGCTAGGAGAGGTGGAGAGATAAGCAGTACCATTAAACAGAACTTAGTAGGGTGGGGGCGAGCTAGGAGAGGTGGAGAGATAAGCAGTACCATTAAACAGAACTTAGTAGGGTGGGGGCGAGCTAGGAGAGGTGGAGAGATAAGCAGTACCATTAAACAGAACTTAGTAGGGTGGGGGCAGAGCTAGGAGAGGTGGAGAGATAAGCAGTACCATTAAACAGAACTTAGTAGGGTGGGGGGCGAGCTAGGAGAGGTGGAGAGATAAGCCGTACCATTAAACAGAACTTAGTAGGGTGGGGGCGAGCTAGGAGAGGTGGAGAGATAAGCAGTACCATTAAACAGAACTTAGTAGGGTGGGAGCAGCTGAGCTAGGAGAGGTGGAGAGATAAGCAGTACCATTAAACAGAACTTAGTAGGGTGGGGGCAGCTGAGCTAGGAGAGGTGGAGAGATAAGCAGTACCATTAAACAGAACTTAGTAGGGTGGGGGCGAGCTAGGAGAGGTGGAGAGATAAGCAGTACCATTAAACAGAACTTAGTAGGGTGGGAGCAGCTGAGCTAGGAGAGGTGGAGAGATAAGCAGTACCATTAAACATAACTTAGTAGGGTGGGGGCGAGCAGCCGAGCTAGGAGATGTGGAGAGATAAGCAGTACCATTAAACAGAACTTAGTAGGGTGGGGGCGAGCTAGGAGAGGTGGAGAGATAAGCCGTACCATTAAACAAAACTTAGTAGGGTTGGAGCAGCTGAGCTAGGAGAGGTGGAGAGATAAGCAGTACCATTAAACAGAACTTAGTAGGGTGGGGGCGAGCTAGGAGATGTGGAGAGATAAGCAGTACCATTAAACAGAACTTAGTAGGGTGGGGGCGAGCTAGGAGAGGTGGAGAGATAAGCAGTACCATTAAACAGAACTTAGTAGGGTGGGGGCGAGCTAGGAGAGGTGGAGAGATAAGCAGTACCATTAAACAGAACTTAGTAGGGTGGGGGGGAGCTGAGCTAGGAGAGGTGGAGAGATAAGCCGTACCATTAAACAGAACTTAGTAGGGTGGGGGCGAGCCGAGCTAGGAGAGGTGGAGAGATAAGCCGTACCATTAAACAGAACTTAGTAGGGTGGGGGGCGAGCTAGGAGAGGTGGAGAGATAAGCAGTACCATTAAACAGAACTTAGTAGGGTGGGGCAGCTGAGCTAGGAGAGGTGGAGAGATAAGCAGTACCATTAAACAGAACTTAGTAGGGTGGGGGGAGCTAGGAGAGGTGGAGAGATAAGCAGTACCATTAAACAGAACTTAGTAGGGTGGGGGCGAGCTAGGAGAGGTGGAGAGATAAGCAGTACCATTAAACAGAACTTAGTAGGGTGGGGGGGAGCTAGGAGAGGTGGAGAGATAAGCAGTACCATTAAACAGAACTTAGTAGGGTGGGGGGCGAGCTAGGAGAGGTGGAGAGATAAGCAGTACCATTAAACAGAACTTAGTAGGGTGGGGGCGAGCTAGGAGAGGTGGAGAGATAAGCAGTACCATTAAACAGAACTTAGTAGGGTGGGGGCGAGCTAGGAGAGGTGGAGAGATAAGCAGTACCATTAAACAGAACTTAGTAGAACTTAGGAGAGGTGGAGAGATAAGCAGTACCATTAAACAGAACTTAGTAGGGTGGGGGCGAGCTAGGAGAGGTGGAGAGATAAGCAGTACCATTAAACAGAACTTAGTAGGGTGGGGGCGAGCTAGGAGAGGTGGAGAGATAAGCAGTACCATTAAACAGAACTTAGTAGGGTGGGGGCGAGCTAGGAGAGGTGGAGAGATAAGCAGTACCATTAAACAGAACTTAGTAGGGGGGGGCTGAGCTAGGAGAGGTGGAGAGATAAGCAGTACCATTAAACAGAACTTAGTAGGGTGGGGGCGAGTAGGAGAGGTGGAGAGATAAGCAGTACCATTAAACAGAACTTAGTAGGGTGGGGGCGAGCTAGGAGAGGTGGAGAGATAAGCCGTACCATTAAACAGAACTTAGTAGGGTGGGGGTGAGCTAGGAGAGGTGGAGAGATAAGCAGTACCATTAAACAGAACTTAGTAGGGTGGGGGCGAGCTAGGAGAGGTGGAGAGATAAGCAGTACCATTAAACAGAACTTAGTAGGGTGGGGGCGAGCTAGGAGAGGTGGAGAGATAAGCAGTACCATTAAACAGAACTTAGTAGGGGGGGGAGCAGCGAGCTAGGAGAGGTGGAGAGATAAGCAGTACCATTAAACAGAACTTAGTAGGGTGGGGGCGAGCTAGGAGAGGTGGAGAGATAAGCAGTACCATTAAACAGAACTTAGTAGGGTGGGGCCGAGCTAGGAGAGGTGGAGAGATAAGCAGTACCATTAAACAGAACTTAGTAGGGTGGGGGCGAGCTAGGAGAGGTGGAGAGATAAGCAGTACCATTAAACAGAACTTAGTAGGGTGGGGGCGAGCTAGGAGAGGTGGAGAGATAAGCAGTACCATTAAACAGAACTTAGTAGGGTGGGGGCGAGCAGCTGAGCTAGGAGAGGTGGAGAGATAAGCAGTACCATTAAACAGAACTTAGTAGGGTGGGGGGCGAGCTAGGAGAGGTGGAGAGATAAGCAGTACCATTAAACAGAACTTAGTAGGGTGGGGGCGAGCTAGGAGAGGTGGAGAGATAAGCAGTACCATTAAACAGAACTTAGTAGGGTGGGGGGGGCGAGCTAGGAGAGGTGGAGAGATAAGCAGTACCATTAAACAGAACTTAGTAGGGTGGGGGCGAGCTAGGAGAGGTGGAGAGATAAGCAGTACCATTAAACAGAACTTAGTAGGGTGGGGGCGAGCTAGGAGAGGTGGAGAGATAAGCAGTACCATTAAACAGAACTTAGTAGGGTGGGGCAGCCGAGCTAGGAGAGGTGGAGAGATAAGCAGTACCATTAAACAGAACTTAGTAGGGTGGGGAGCAGCTGAGCTAGGAGAGGTGGAGAGATAAGCAGTACCATTAAACAGAACTTAGTAGGGTGGGGGCGAGCTAGGAGAGGTGGAGAGATAAGCAGTACCATTAAACAGAACTTAGTAGGGTGGGCAGCTGAGCTAGGAGAGGTGGAGAGATAAGCAGTACCATTAAACAGAACTTAGTAGGGTGGGGGGAGCTAGGAGAGGTGGAGAGATAAGCAGTACCATTAAACAGAACTTAGTAGGGTGGGGGCGAGCTAGGAGAGGTGGAGAGATAAGCAGTACCATTAAACAGAACTTAGTAGGGTGGGGGGAGCTAGGAGAGGTGGAGAGATAAGCAGTACCATTAAACAGAACTTAGTAGGGTGGGGGGGCTGAGCTAGGAGAGGTGGAGAGATAAGCAGTACCATTAAACAGAACTTAGTAGGGTGGGGGGAGCGAGCTAGGAGAGGTGGAGAGATAAGCAGTACCATTAAACAGAACTTAGTAGGGTGGGGGCGAGCTAGGAGAGGTGGAGAGATAAGCAGTACCATTAAACAGAACTTAGTAGGGTGGGGAGCAGCTGAGCTAGGAGAGGTGGAGAGATAAGCAGTACCATTAAACAGAACTTAGTAGGGAGAGCTAGGAGAGGTGGAGAGATAAGCAGTACCATTAAACAGAACTTAGTAGGGTGGGGGCGAGCTAGGAGAGGTGGAGAGATAAGCAGTACTATTAAACAGAACTTAGTAGGGTGGGGGCGAGCTAGGAGAGGTGGAGAGATAAGCCGTACCATTAAACAGAACTTAGTAGGGTGGGGGCGAGCTAGGAGAGGTGGAGAGATAAGCAGTACCATTAAACAGAACTTAGTAGGGTGGGGGTGAGCAGCCGAGCTAGGAGAGGTGGAGAGATAAGCAGTACCATTAAACAGAACTTAGTAGGGTGGGGGCGAGCTAGGAGAGGTGGAGAGATAAGCAGTACCATTAACAGAACTTAGTAGGGGGGGCAGCTGAGCTAGGAGAGGTGGAGAGATAAGCAGTACCATTAAACAGAACTTAGTAGGGTGGGGGGCGAGCTAGGAGAGGTGGAGAGATAAGCAGTACCATTAAACAGAACTTAGTAGGGTGGGGGCGAGCTAGGAGAGGTGGAGAGATAAGCAGTACCATTAAACAGAACTTAGTAGGGTGGGAGCAGCTGAGCTAGGAGAGGTGGAGAGATAAGCAGTACCATTAAACAGAACTTAGTAGGGTGGGGGGGAGCTAGGAGATGTGGAGAGATAAGCATTACCATTAAACAGAACTTAGTAGGGTGGGGGTGAGCTAGGAGATGTGGAGAGATAAGCAGTACCATTAAACAGAACTTAGTAGGGTGGGGGCGAGCTAGGAGAGGTGGAGAGATAAGCAGTACCATTAAACAGAACTTAGTAGGGTGGGGGCGAGCTAGGAGAGGTGGAGAGATAAGCAGTACCATTAAACAGAACTTAGTAGGGTGGGGGCGAGCAGCCGAGCTATGAGAGGTGGAGAGATAAGCAGTACCATTAAACAGAACTTAGTAGGGTGGGGGGCGAGCTAGGAGAGGTGGAGAGATAAGCAGTACCATTAAACAGAACTTAGTAGGGTGGGGGCGAGCTAGGAGAGGTGGAGAGATAAGCAGTACCATTAAACAGAACTTAGTAGGGTGGGGGCGAGCTAGGAGAGGTGGAGAGATAAGCCGTACCATTAAACAGAACTTAGTAGGGTGGGGGGCGAGCTAGGAGAGGTGGAGAGATAAGCAGTACCATTAAACAGAACTTAGTAGGGTGGGGGGCGAGCAGCCGAGCTAGGAGAGGTGGAGAGATAAGCAGTACCATTAAACAGAACTTAGTAGGGTGGGGGGCGAGCTAGGAGAGGTGGAGAGATAAGCAGTACCATTAAACAGAACTTAGTAGGGTGGGGGCGAGCTAGGAGAGGTGGAGAGATAAGCAGTACCATTAAACAGAACTTAGTAGGGTGGGGCGAGCGAGCTAGGAGAGGTGGAGAGATAAGCAGTACCATTAAACAGAACTTAGTAGGGTGGGGGCGAGCTAGGAGAGGTGGAGAGATAAGCAGTACCATTAAACAGAACTTAGTAGGGTGGGGGGAGCAGTGAGCTAGGAGAGGTGGAGAGATAAGCAGTACCATTAAACAGAACTTAGTAGGGTGGGGGCGAGCTAGGAGAGGTGGAGAGATAAGCAGTACCATTAAACAGAACTTAGTAGGGTGGGGGCTGAGCTAGGAGAGGTGGAGAGATAAGCAGTACCATTAAACAGAACTTAGTAGGGTGGGGGGCGAGCTAGGAGAGGTGGAGAGATAAGCAGTACCATTAAACAGAACTTAGTAGGGTGGGGAGAGAGCTAGGAGAGGTGGAGAGATAAGCAGTACCATTAAACAGAACTTAGTAGGGTGGGGGGAGCTAGGAGAGGTGGAGAGATAAGCAGTACCATTAAACAGAACTTAGTAGGGTGGGGGTGAGCTAGGAGAGGTGGAGAGATAAGCAGTACCATTAAACAGAACTTAGTAGGGTGGGGGGCGAGCTAGGAGAGGTGGAGAGATAAGCAGTACCATTAAACAGAACTTAGTAGGGTGGGGGCGAGCTAGGAGAGGTGGAGAGATAAGCAGTACCATTAAACAGAACTTAGTAGGGGGTGGGGAGCAGCCGAGCTAGGAGAGGTGGAGAGATAAGCAGTACCATTAAACAGAACTTAGTAGGGTGGAGCAGCGAGCTAGGAGAGGTGGAGAGATAAGCAGTACCATTAAACAGAACTTAGTAGGGTGGGGTGAGCTAGGAGAGGTGGAGAGATAAGCAGTACCATTAAACAGAACTTAGTAGGGTGGGGGCGAGCTAGGAGAGGTGGAGAGATAAGCCGTACCATTAAACAGAACTTAGTAGGGTGGGGGGGCGAGCTAGGAGAGGTGGAGAGATAAGCAGTACCATTAAACAGAACTTAGTAGGGTGGGGGGAGCAGCGAGCTAGGAGAGGTGGAGAGATAAGCAGTACCATTAAACAGAACTTAGTAGGGTGGGGGGCGAGCTAGGAGAGGTGGAGAGATAAGCAGTACCATTAAACAGAACTTAGTAGGGTGGGAGCAGCTGAGCTAGGAGAGGTGGAGAGATAAGCAGTACCATTAAACAGAACTTAGTAGGGTGGGGGCGAGCTAGGAGGGTGGAGAGATAAGCAGTACCATTAAACAGAACTTAGTAGGGTGGGGGCGAGCTAGGAGAGGTGGAGAGATAAGCAGTACCATTAAACAGAACTTAGTAGGGTGGGGGCGAGCTAGGAGAGGTGGAGAGATAAGCAGTACCATTAAACAGAACTTAGTAGGGTGGGAGCAGCTGAGCTAGGAGAGGTGGAGAGATAAGCAGTACCATTAAACAGAACTTAGTAGGGTGGGAGCAGCTGAGCTAGGAGAGGTGGAGAGATAAGCAGTACCATTAAACAGAACTTAGTAGGGTGGGGGCGAGCTAGGAGAGGTGGAGAGATAAGCAGTACCATTAAACATAACTTAGTAGGGTTGGAGCAGCTGAGCTAGGAGAGGTGGAGAGATAAGCAGTACCATTAAACAGAACTTAGTAGGGTGGGGGGGAGCTAGGAGATGTGGAGAGATAAGCAGTACCATTAAACAGAACTTAGTAAGCTAGGAGAGGTGGAGAGATAAGCAGTACCATTAAACAGAACTTAGTAGGGTGGGGGGGCGAGCTAGGAGAGGTGGAGAGATAAGCAGTACCATTAAACAGAACTTAGTAGGGTGGGGGGGCTGAGCTAGGAGAGGTGGAGAGATAAGCCGTACCATTAAACAGAACTTAGTAGGGTGGGGGCGAGCTAGGAGAGGTGGAGAGATAAGCAGTACCATTAAACAGAACTTAGTAGGGTGGGGCAGCCGAGCTAGGAGAGGTGGAGAGATAAGCAGTACCATTAAACAGAACTTAGTAGGGTGGGGGCGAGCTAGGAGAGGTGGAGAGATAAGCAGTACCATTAAACAGAACTTAGTAGGGTGGGGGGGCGAGCTAGGAGAGGTGGAGAGATAAGCAGTACCATTAAACAGAACTTAGTAGGGTGGGGGCGAGCTAGGAGAGGTGGAGAGATAAGCAGTACCATTAAACAGAACTTAGTAGGGTGGGGGGGCGAGCTAGGAGAGGTGGAGAGATAAGCAGTACCATTAAACAGAACTTAGTAGGGTGGGGGCGAGCTAGGAGAGGTGGAGAGATAAGCAGTACCATTAAACAGAACTTAGTAGGGTGGGGGGGAGCTGAGCTAGGAGAGGTGGAGAGATAAGCAGTACCATTAAACAGAACTTAGTAGGGTGGGGGCGAGCTAGGAGAGGTGGAGAGATAAGCAGTACCATTAAACAGAACTTAGTAGGGTGGGGGCGAGCTAGGAGAGGTGGAGAGATAAGCAGTACCATTAAACAGAACTTAGTAGGGTGGGGCAGCTGAGCTAGGAGAGGTGGAGAGATAAGCAGTACCATTAAACAGAACTTAGTAGGGTGGGGGCAGCGAGCTAGGAGAGGTGGAGAGATAAGCAGTACCATTAAACAGAACTTAGTAGGGTGGGGGCGAGCTAGGAGAGGTGGAGAGATAAGCAGTACCATTAAACAGAACTTAGTAGGGTGGGGGAGCAGTGAGCTAGGAGAGGTGGAGAGATAAGCAGTACCATTAAACAGAACTTAGTAGGGTGGGGGCGAGCTAGGAGAGGTGGAGAGATAAGCAGTACCATTAAACAGAACTTAGTAGGGTGGGGGAGCGAGCTAGGAGAGGTGGAGAGATAAGCAGTACCATTAAACAGAACTTAGTAGGGTGGGGGGAGCTAGGAGAGGTGGAGAGATAAGCAGTACCATTAAACAGAACTTAGTAGGGTGGGGGCGAGCTAGGAGAGGTGGAGAGATAAGCAGTACCATTAAACAGAACTTAGTAGGGTGGGGGGGCAGCTGAGCTAGGAGAGGTGGAGAGATAAGCAGTACCATTAAACAGAACTTAGTAGGGTGGGGGCGAGCTAGGAGAGGTGGAGAGATAAGCAGTACCATTAAACAGAACTTAGAGCTAGAGGTGGAGAGATAAGCAGTACCATTAAACAGAACTTAGGAGAGGTGGAGAGATGGAGAGATAAGCAGTACCATTAAACAGAACTTAGTAGGGTGGGGGGCGAGCTAGGAGAGGTGGAGAGATAAGCAGTACCATTAAACAGAACTTAGTACTGAGCTAGGAGAGGTGGAGAGATAAGCAGTACCATTAAACAGAACTTAGTAGGGTGGGGGGCAGCGAGCTAGGAGAGGTGGAGAGATAAGCAGTACCATTAAACAGAACTTAGTAGGGTGGGGGGCGAGCTAGGAGAGGTGGAGAGATAAGCCAGTACCATTAAACAGAACTTAGTAGGGTGGGGGCGAGCTAGGAGAGGTGGAGAGATAAGCAGTACCATTAAACAGAACTTAGTAGGGTGGAGCAGCTGAGCTAGGAGAGGTGGAGAGATAAGCAGTACCATTAAACAGAACTTAGTAGGGTGGGGGGGCGAGCTAGGAGAGGTGGAGAGATAAGCAGTACCATTAAACAGAACTTAGTAGGGTGGGGGCGAGCTAGGAGAGGTGGAGAGATAAGCAGTACCATTAAACAGAACTTAGTAGGGTGGGGGGAGCTAGGAGAGGTGGAGAGATAAGCAGTACCATTAAACAGAACTTAGTAGGGTGGGGGAGCTGAGCTAGGAGAGGTGGAGAGATAAGCAGTACCATTAAACAGAACTTAGTAGGGTGGGGGCGAGCTAGGAGAGGTGGAGAGATAAGCAGTACCATTAAACAGAACTTAGTAGGGTGGGGGAGCAGCCGAGCTAGGAGAGGTGGAGAGATAAGCAGTACCATTAAACAGAACTTAGTAGGGTGGGGGGCGAGCTAGGAGAGGTGGAGAGATAAGCAGTACCATTAAACAGAACTTAGTAGGGTGGGGGCGAGCTAGGAGAGGTGGAGAGATAAGCAGTACCATTAAACAGAACTTAGTAGGGTGGGGGCGAGCTAGGAGAGGTGGAGAGATAAGCAGTACCATTAAACAGAACTTAGTAGGGTGGGGGCGAGCTAGGAGAGGTGGAGAGATAAGCAGTACCATTAAACAGAACTTAGTAGGGTGGGGAGAGCTAGGAGAGGTGGAGAGATAAGCAGTACCATTAAACAGAACTTAGTAGGGGGGGAGCAGCTGAGCTAGGAGAGGTGGAGAGATAAGCAGTACCATTAAACAGAACTTAGTAGGGTGGGGGCGAGCTAGGAGAGGTGGAGAGATAAGCAGTACCATTAAACAGAACTTAGTAGGGTGGGGGCGAGCTAGGAGAGGTGGAGAGATAAGCAGTACCATTAAACAGAACTTAGTAGGGTGGGGGGCAGCTCCAGCTAGGAGAGGTGGAGAGATAAGCAGTACCATTAAACAGAACTTAGTAGGGTGGGGGGCGAGCTAGGAGAGGTGGAGAGATAAGCAGTACCATTAAACAGAACTTAGTAGGGTGGGGGCGAGCTAGGAGAGGTGGAGAGATAAGCAGTACCATTAAACAGAACTTAGTAGGGTGGGGCAGCTGAGCTAGGAGAGGTGGAGAGATAAGCAGTACCATTAAACAGAACTTAGTAGGGTGGGGGGGGCCTGAGCTAGGAGAGGTGGAGAGATAAGCAGTACCATTAAACAGAACTTAGTAGGGTGGGGGGCGAGCTAGGAGAGGTGGAGAGATAAGCAGTACCATTAAACAGAACTTAGTAGGGTGGGGGCTGAGCTAGGAGAGGTGGAGAGATAAGCAGTACCATTAAACAGAACTTAGTAGGGTGGGGGCGAGCTAGGAGAGGTGGAGAGATAAGCAGTACCATTAAACAGAACTTAGTAGGGTGGGGGCAGCTGAGCTAGGAGAGGTGGAGAGATAAGCAGTACCATTAAACAGAACTTAGTAGGGTGGGGGCTGAGCTAGGAGAGGTGGAGAGATAAGCAGTACCATTAAACAGAACTTAGTAGGGTGGGGGCGAGCTAGGAGAGGTGGAGAGATAAGCAGTACCATTAAACAGAACTTAGTAGGGTGGGGGCGAGCTAGGAGAGGTGGAGAGATAAGCAGTACCATTAAACAGAACTTAGTAGGGTGGGGGCGAGCTAGGAGAGGTGGAGAGATAAGCAGTACCATTAAACAGAACTTAGTAGGGTGGGGGGAGCAGCGAGCTAGGAGAGGTGGAGAGATAAGCAGTACCATTAAACAGAACTTAGTAGGGTGGGGGCGAGCTAGGAGAGGTGGAGAGATAAGCAGTACCATTAAACAGAACTTAGTAGGGTGGGGGGCGAGCTAGGAGAGGTGGAGAGATAAGCAGTACCATTAAACAGAACTTAGTAGGGTGGAGAGATAAGCAGTACCATTAAACAGAACTTAGTAGGAGGTGAGCTAGGAGAGGTGGAGAGATAAGCAGTACCATTAAACAGAACTTAGTAGGGTGGGGGCGAGCTAGGAGAGGTGGAGAGATAAGCAGTACCATTAAACAGAACTTAGTAGGGTGGGGGAGCAGCGAGCTAGGAGAGGTGGAGAGATAAGCAGTACCATTAAACAGAACTTAGTAGGGTGGGGGTGAGCTAGAGAGGTGGAGAGATAAGCAGTACCATTAAACAGAACTTAGTAGGGTGGGGGCGAGCTAGGAGAGGTGGAGAGATAAGCAGTACCATTAAACAGAACTTAGTAGGGTGGGGGCGAGCTAGGAGAGGTGGAGAGATAAGCAGTACCATTAAACAGAACTTAGTAGGGTGGGGGGCGAGCTAGGAGAGGTGGAGAGATAAGCAGTACCATTAAACAGAACTTAGTAGGGTGGGGGCAGCGAGCTAGGAGAGGTGGAGAGATAAGCAGTACCATTAAACAGAACTTAGTAGGGTGGGGGGGAGCTGAGCTAGGAGAGGTGGAGAGATAAGCAGTACCATTAAACAGAACTTAGTAGGGTGGGGGCGAGCTAGGAGAGGTGGAGAGATAAGCAGTACCATTAAACAGAACTTAGTAGGGTGGGGGGCGAGCTAGGAGAGGTGGAGAGATAAGCAGTACCATTAAACAGAACTTAGTAGGGTGGGGGCGAGCTAGGAGAGGTGGAGAGATAAGCAGTACCATTAAACAGAACTTAGTAGGGTGGGGGCGAGCTAGGAGAGGTGGAGAGATAAGCAGTACCATTAAACAGAACTTAGTAGGGTGGGAGCAGCTGAGCTAGGAGAGGTGGAGAGATAAGCAGTACCATTAAACAGAACTTAGTAGGGTGGGGGCGAGCTAGGAGAGGTGGAGAGATAAGCAGTACCATTAAACAGAACTTAGTAGGGTGGGGGGCGAGCTAGGAGAGGTGGAGAGATAAGCAGTACCATTAAACAGAACTTAGTAGGGTGGGGGGCTGAGCTAGGAGAGGTGGAGAGATAAGCAGTACCATTAAACATAACTTAGTAGAGTGGGGGGCGAGCTAGGAGAGGTGGAGAGATAAGCAGTACCATTAAACAGAACTTAGTAGGGTGGGGACGAGCTAGGAGAGGTGGAGAGATAAGCAGTACCATTAAACAGAACTTAGTAGGGTGGGCGAGCAGTCGAGCTAGGAGAGGTGGAGAGATAAGCAGTACCATTAAACAGAACTTAGTAGGGTGAGGGAGAGGTGGAGAGATAAGCAGTACCATTAAACAGAACTTAGTAGAGCTAGGAGAGGTGGAGAGATAAGCAGTACCATTAAACAGAACTTAGTAGGGTGGGGGGCGAGCTAGGAGAGGTGGAGAGATAAGCCGTACCATTAAACAGAACTTAGTAGGGTGGGGGCGAGCTAGGAGAGGTGGAGAGATAAGCAGTACCATTAAACAGAACTTAGTAGGGTGGGGGCGAGCTAGGAGAGGTGGAGAGATAAGCAGTACCATTAAACAGAACTTAGTAGGGTGGGGGGAGCAGTCGAGCTAGGAGAGGTGAGAGATAAGCAGTACCATTAAACAGAACTTAGTAGGGTGGGGGGAGCAGCTGAGCTAGGAGAGGTGGAGAGATAAGCAGTACCATTAAACAGAACTTAGTAGGGTGGGCTGAGCTAGGAGAGGTGGAGAGATAAGCAGTACCATTAAACAGAACTTAGTAGGGTGGGGGCGAGCTAGAGAGGTGGAGAGATAAGCAGTACCATTAAACAGAACTTAGTAGGGTGGGGGCGAGCTAGGAGAGGTGGAGAGATAAGCAGTACCATTAAACAGAACTTAGTAGGGTGGGGGTGAGCTAGGAGAGGTGGAGAGATAAGCAGTACCATTAAACAGAACTTAGTAGGGTGGGGGCGAGCTAGGAGAGGTGGAGAGATAAGCAGTACCATTAAACAGAACTTAGTAGGGTGGGGGCGAGCTAGGAGAGGTGGAGAGATAAGCAGTACCATTAAACAGAACTTAGTAGGGTGGGCGAGCTAGGAGAGGTGGAGAGATAAGCAGTACCATTAAACAGAACTTAGTAGGGTGGGGGGCGAGCTAGGAGAGGTGGAGAGATAAGCAGTACCATTAAACAGAACTTAGTAGGGTGGGGGAAGCAGCGAGCTAGAGAGGTGGAGAGATAAGCAGTACCATTAAACAGAACTTAGTAGGGTGGGGGCGAGCTAGGAGAGGTGGAGAGATAAGCAGTACCATTAAACAGAACTTAGTAGGGAGAGCTAGGAGAGGTGGAGAGATAAGCAGTACCATTAAACAGAACTTAGTAGGGTGGGGGGCGAGCTAGGAGAGGTGGAGAGATAAGCAGTACCATTAAACAGAACTTAGTAGGGTGGGGGCGAGCTAGGAGAGGTGGAGAGATAAGCAGTACCATTAAACAGAACTTAGTAGGGTGGGGGGAGCAGCTGAGCTAGGAGAGGTGGAGAGATAAGCAGTACCATTAAACAGAACTTAGTAGGGTGGGGGAGCTAGGAGAGGTGGAGAGATAAGCAGTACCATTAAACAGAACTTAGTAGGGTGGGGGCGAGCTAGGAGAGGTGGAGAGATAAGCAGTACCATTAAACAGAACTTAGTAGGGTGGGGGCGAGCTAGGAGAGGTGGAGAGATAAGCAGTACCATTAAACAGAACTTAGTAGGGTGGGGGCGAGCTAGGAGAGGTGGAGAGATAAGCAGTACCATTAAACAGAACTTAGTAGGGTGGGCAGTACCATTAAACAGAACTTAGTAGCTGAGCTAGGAGAGGTGGAGAGATAAGCAGTACCATTAAACAGAACTTAGTAGGGTGGGGGGAGCAGCTGAGCTAGGAGAGGTGGAGAGATAAGCAGTACCATTAAACAGAACTTAGTGGGGTGGGCAGCCGAGCTAGGAGAGGTGGAGAGATAAGCAGTACCATTAAACAGAACTTAGTAGGGTGGGGGCGAGCTAGGAGAGGTGGAGAGATAAGCAGTACCATTAAACAGAACTTAGTAGGGTGGGGGGCGAGCTAGGAGAGGTGGAGAGATAAGCAGTACCATTAAACATAACTTAGTAGGGTGGGGGGCGAGCTAGGAGAGGTGGAGAGATAAGCAGTACCATTAAACAGAACTTAGTAGGGTGGGGCGGCAGCCGAGCTAGGAGAGGTGGAGAGATAAGCAGTACCATTAAACAGAACTTAGTAGGGTGGGGGGCGAGCTAGGAGAGGTGGAGAGATAAGCAGTACCATTAAACAGAACTTAGTAGGGTGGGGGGCGAGCTAGGAGAGGTGGAGAGATAAGCAGTACCATTAAACAGAACTTAGTAGGGTAGCTAGGAGAGGTGGAGAGGCAGTACCATTAAACAGTGAGCTAGGAGAGGTGGAGAGATAAGCAGTACCATTAAACATAACTTAGTAGAGTGGGGGGCGAGCTAGGAGAGGTGGAGAGATAAGCAGTACCATTAAACAGAACTTAGTAGGGTGGGGACGAGCTAGGAGAGGTGGAGAGATAAGCAGTACCATTAAACAGAACTTAGTAGGGTGGGGCGAGCAGTCGAGCTAGGAGAGGTGGAGAGATAAGCAGTACCATTAAACAGAACTTAGTAGGGTGGGGAGCGAGCTAGGAGAGGTGGAGAGATAACAGTACCATTAAACAGAACTTAGTAGGGTGGGGGTGAGCTAGGAGAGGTGGAGAGATAAGCAGTACCATTAAACAGAACTTAGTAGGGTGGGGGCGAGCTAGGAGAGGTGGAGAGATAAGCAGTACCATTAAACAGAACTTAGTAGGGTGGGGGCGAGCTAGGAGAGGTGGAGAGATAAGCAGTACCATTAAACAGAACTTAGTAGGGGGGCGAGCAGCGAGCTAGGAGAGGTGGAGAGATAAGCAGTACCATTAAACAGAACTTAGTAGGGTGGGGGCGAGCTAGGAGAGGTGGAGAGATAAGCAGTACCATTAAACAGAACTTAGTAGGGTGGGGGCGAGCTAGGAGAGGTGGAGAGATAAGCAGTACCATTAAACAGAACTTAGTAGGGTGGGGGCGAGCTAGGAGAGGTGGAGAGATAAGCAGTACCATTAAACAGAACTTAGTAGGGTGGGGGCGAGCTAGGAGAGGTGGAGAGATAAGCAGTACCATTAAACAGAACTTAGTAGGGTGGGGGGCGAGCTAGGAGAGGTGGAGAGATAAGCAGTACCATTAAACAGAACTTAGTAGGGTAGGGTGGAGAGGCAGTACCATTAAACAGAACTTAGTAGGGTGGGGGCGAGCTAGGAGGTGGAGAGATAAGCAGTACCATTAAACAGAACTTAGTAGGGTGGGGGGCAGTCGAGCTAGGAGAGGTGGAGAGATAAGCAGTACCATTAAACAGAACTTAGTAGGGTGGGGGCGAGCTAGAGAGGTGGAGAGATAAGCAGTACCATTAAACAGAACTTAGTAGGGTGGGGGCCGAGCTAGGAGAGAGGTGGAGAGATAAGCAGTACCATTAAACAGAACTTAGTAGGGTGGGGGCGAGCTAGGAGAGGTGGAGAGATAAGCAGTACCATTAAACAGAACTTAGTAGGGTGGGGCAGCTGAGCTAGGAGAGGTGGAGAGATAAGCAGTACCATTAAACAGAACTTAGTAGGGTGGGAGCAGCGAGCTAGGAGATGTGGAGAGATAAGCAGTACCATTAAACAGAACTTAGTAGGGTGGGGGCGAGGAGGAGAGGTGGAGAGATAAGCAGTACCATTAAACAGAACTTAGTAGGGTGGTGGGGGTGAGCTAGGAGAGGTGGAGAGATAAGCAGTACCATTAAACAGAACTTAGTAGGGCGAGCTAGGAGAGGTGGAGAGATAAGCAGTACCATTAAACAGAACTTAGTAGGGTGGGGGGCGAGAGAGAGGTGGAGAGATAAGCAGTACCATTAAACATAACTTAGTAGGGTGGGGGCGAGCTAGGAGAGGTGGAGAGATAAGCAGTACCATTAAACAGAACTTAGTAGGGTGGGGGAGCTGAGCTAGGAGAGGTGGAGAGATAAGCAGTACCATTAAACAGAACTTAGTAGGGTGGAGCGAGCTAGGAGAGGTGGAGAGATAAGCAGTACCATTAAACATAACTTAGTAGGGTGGGGGCGAGCTAGGAGAGGTGGAGAGATAAGCAGTACCATTAAACATAACTTAGTAGGGTGGGGGCGAGCTAGGAGAGGTGGAGAGATAAGCAGTACCATTAAACATAACTTAGTAGGGTGGGGGCGAGCTAGGAGAGGTGGAGAGATAAGCAGTACCATTAAACAGAACTTAGTAGGGTGGGGGCGAGCTAGGAGAGGTGGAGAGATAAGCAGTACCATTAAACAGAACTTAGTAGGGTGGGGGCGAGCTAGGAGAGGTGGAGAGATAAGCAGTACCATTAAACAGAACTTAGTAGGGTGGGGGCGAGCTAGGAGAGGTGGAGAGATAAGCAGTACCATTAAACAGAACTTAGTAGGGTGGGGGGGAGCTGAGCTAGGAGAGGTGGAGAGATAAGCAGTACCATTAAACAGAACTTAGTAGGGTGGGGGCGAGCTAGGAGAGGTGGAGAGATAAGCAGTACCATTAAACAGAACTTAGTAGGGTGGGAGCAGCTGAGCTAGGAGAGGTGGAGAGATAAGCAGTACCATTAAACAGAACTTAGTAGGGTGGGAGCAGCTGAGCTAGGAGAGGTGGAGAGATAAGCAGTACCATTAAACAGAACTTAGTAGGGTGGGGGGCGAGCTAGGAGAGGTGGAGAGATAAGCAGTACCATTAAACAGAACTTAGTAGGGTGGGGGGCGAGCTAGGAGAGGTGGAGAGATAAGCAGTACCATTAAACAGAACTTAGTAGGGTGGGGGCGAGCTAGGAGAGGTGGAGAGATAAGCAGTACCATTAAACAGAACTTAGTAGGGTGGGGGCGAGCTAGGAGAGGTGGAGAGATAAGCAGTACCATTAAACAGAACTTAGTAGGGTGGGGGCGAGCTAGGAGAGGTGGAGAGATAAGCAGTACCATTAAACAGAACTTAGTAGGGTGGGGGGAGCAGCCGAGCTAGGAGAGGTGGAGAGATAAGCTATACCATTAAACAGAACTTAGTAGGGTGGGGGCGAGCTAGGAGAGGTGGAGAGATAAGCAGTACCATTAAACAGAACTTAGTAGGGTGGGAGGAGAGCTAGGAGAGGTGGAGAGATAAGCAGTACCATTAAACAGAACTTAGTAGGGTGGGGGGCGAGCTAGGAGAGGTGGAGAGATAAGCAGTACTATTAAACAGAACTTAGTAGGGTGGGGGCGAGCAGTCGAGCTAGGAGAGGTGGAGAGATAAGCAGTACCATTAAACAGAACTTAGTAGGGTGGGGGCTGAGCTAGGAGAGGTGGAGAGATAAGCAGTACCATTAAACAGAACTTAGTAGGGTGGGGGGCGAGCTAGGAGAGGTGGAGAGATAAGCCGTACCATTAAACAGAACTTAGTAGGGTGGGGGTGAGCTAGGAGAGGTGGAGAGATAAGCAGTACCATTAAACAGAACTTAGTAGGGTGGGGGTGAGCTAGGAGAGGTGGAGAGATAAGCAGTACCATTAAACAGAACTTAGTAGGGTGGGGGCGAGCTAGGAGAGGTGGAGAGATAAGCAGTACCATTAAACAGAACTTAGTAGGGTGGGGGGCGAGCATCCGAGCTAGGAGATGTGGAGAGATAAGCTATACCATTAAACAGAACTTAGTAGGGTGGGGGGGCCGAGCTAGGAGATGTGGAGAGATAAGCTATACCATTAAACAGAACTTAGTATGGTGGGGGTGAGCTAGGAGAGGTGGAGAGATAAGCAGTACCATTAAACAGAACTTAGTAGGGTGGGGGCGAGCTAGGAGAGGTGGAGAGATAAGCAGTACCATTAAACAGAACTTAGTAGGGTGGGGACGAGCTAGGAGAGGTGGAGAGATAAGCAGTACCATTAAACAGAACTTAGTAGGGTGGGCGAGCAGTCGAGCTAGGAGAGGTGGAGAGATAAGCAGTACCATTAAACAGAACTTAGTAGGGTGGGGGGCGAGCTAGGAGAGGTGGAGAGATAAGCAGTACCATTAAACAGAACTTAGTAGGGTGGGGGCGAGCTAGGAGAGGTGGAGAGATAAGCAGTACCATTAAACAGAACTTAGTAGGGTGGGGGCGAGCTAGAGAGGTGGAGAGATAAGCAGTACCATTAAACAGAACTTAGTAGGGTGGGGGCGAGCTAGGAGAGGTGGAGAGATAAGCAGTACCATTAAACAGAACTTAGTAGGGTGGGGGCGAGCTAGGAGAGGTGGAGAGATAAGCAGTACCATTAAACAGAACTTAGTAGGGTGGGGGCGAGCAGCTGAGCTAGGAGAGGTGGAGAGATAAGCAGTACCATTAAACAGAACTTAGTAGGGTGGGGGCGAGCTAGGAGAGGTGGAGAGATAAGCAGTACCATTAAACAGAACTTAGTAGGGTGGGGGCGAGCTAGGAGAGGTGGAGAGATAAGCAGTACCATTAAACAGAACTTAGTAGGGTGGGGGGCGAGCTAGGAGAGGTGGAGAGATAAGCAGTACCATTAAACAGAACTTAGTAGGGTGGGGGCGAGCTAGGAGAGGTGGAGAGATAAGCAGTACCATTAAACAGAACTTAGTAGGGTGGGGGCGAGCTAGGAGAGTGTGGAGAGATAAGCAGTACCATTAAACAGAACTTAGTAGGGTGGGGGCTGAGCTAGGAGGTGGAGAGATAAGCAGTACCATTAAACAGAACTTAGTAGGGTGGGGCAGCTGAGCTAGGAGAGGTGGAGAGATAAGCAGTACCATTAAACAGAACTTAGTAGGGTGGGGGCGAGCTAGGAGAGGTGGAGAGATAAGCAGTACCATTAAACAGAACTTAGTAGGGTGGGGGGCGAGCTAGGAGAGGTGGAGAGATAAGCAGTACCATTAAACAGAACTTAGTAGGGTGGGGGCGAGCTAGGAGAGGTGGAGAGATAAGCAGTACCATTAAACAGAACTTAGTAGGGTGGGGGGCGAGCTAGGAGAGGTGGAGAGATAAGCTAGTACCATTAAACAGAACTTAGTAGGGTGGGGGCGAGCTAGGAGAGGTGGAGAGATAAGCAGTACCATTAAACAGAACTTAGTAGGGTGGGGAGTGAGCTAGGAGAGGTGGAGAGATAAGCAGTACCATTAAACAGAACTTAGTAGGGTGGGGGCGAGCTAGGAGAGGTGGAGAGATAAGCAGTACCATTAAACAGAACTTAGTAGGGTGGGGGGCGAGCTAGGAGAGGTGGAGAGATAAGCAGTACCATTAAACAGAACTTAGTAGGGTGGGGGCGAGCTAGGAGGTGGAGAGATAAGCAGTACCATTAAACAGAACTTAGTAGGGTGGGGGCGAGCTAGGAGAGGTGGAGAGATAAGCAGTACCATTAAACAGAACTTAGTAGGGTGGGGCAGCTGAGCTAGGAGAGGTGGAGAGATAAGCAGTACCATTAAACAGAACTTAGTAGGGTGGGGGGCGAGCTAGGAGAGGTGGAGAGATAAGCAGTACCATTAAACAGAACTTAGTAGGAGAGGTGGGAGATAAGCAGTACCATTAAACAGAACTTAGTAGGAGGAGAGGTGGAGAGATAAGCAGTACCATTAAACAGAACTTAGTAGGGGGGGGGGCGAGCTAGGAGAGGTGGAGAGATAAGCAGTACCATTAAACAGAACTTAGTAGGGTGGGGGCGAGCTGAGCTAGGAGAGGTGGAGAGATAAGCAGTACCATTAAACAGAACTTAGTAGGGTGGGGGGGCGAGCTAGGAGGTGTGGAGAGATAAGCAGTACCATTAAACAGAACTTAGTAGGGTGGGGGGGGGCGAGCTAGGAGAGGTGGAGAGATAAGCAGTACCATTAAACAGAACTTAGTAGGGTGGGGGCGAGCTAGGAGAGGTGGAGAGATAAGCAGTACCATTAAACAGAACTTAGTAGGGTGGGGGGCGAGCTAGGAGAGGTGGAGAGATAAGCAGTACCATTAAACAGAACTTAGTAGGGTGGGGGGCGAGCTAGGAGAGGTGGAGAGATAAGCAGTACCATTAAACAGAACTTAGTAGGGTGGGGGGAGCAGTGAGCTAGGAGAGGTGGAGAGATAAGCTAGTACCATTAAACAGAACTTAGTAGGGTGGGGGCGAGCTAGGAGAGGTGGAGAGATAAGCAGTACCATTAAACAGAACTTAGTAGGGTGGGGGGCGAGCTAGGAGAGGTGGAGAGATAAGCAGTACCATTAAACAGAACTTAGTAGGGTGGGGGCGAGCTAGGAGAGGTGGAGAGATAAGCAGTACCATTAAACAGAACTTAGTAGGGTGGGGGGAGGCGAGCTAGGAGAGGTGGAGAGATAAGCAGTACCATTAAACAGAACTTAGTAGGGTGGGGGCGAGCTAGGCTAGGAGAGGTGGAGAGATAAGTACCATTAAACAGAACTTAGTAGGGTGGGGGCGAGCTAGGAGAGGTGGAGAGATAAGCAGTACCATTAAACAGAACTTAGTAGGGTGGGGGGTGAGCTAGGAGAGGTGGAGAGATAAGCAGTACCATTAAACAGAACTTAGTAGGGTGGGGGCAGAGCTAGGGAGGTGGAGAGATAAGCAGTACCATTAAACAGAACTTAGTAGGGTGGGGGCGAGCTAGGAGAGGTGGAGAGATAAGCAGTACCATTAAACAGAACTTAGTAGGGTGGGGGCTGAGCTAGGAGAGGTGGAGAGATAAGCAGTACCATTAAACAGAACTTAGTAGGGTGGGGGCGAGCTAGGAGAGGTGGAGAGATAAGCCAGTACCATTAAACAGAACTTAGTAGGGTACGAGCTAGGAGAGGTGGAGAGATAAGCAGTACCATTAAACAGAACTTAGTAGGGGGGGGGCGAGCTAGGAGAGGTGGAGAGATAAGCAGTACCATTAAACAGAACTTAGTAGGGTGGGGGGGCTAGGAGAGGTGGAGAGATAAGCAGTACCATTAAACAGAACTTAGTAACAGAACTTAGTAGGGTGGGGGGGCGAGCTAGGAGAGGTGGAGAGATAAGCAGTACCATTAAACAGAACTTAGTAGGGTGGGGGGCGAGCTAGGAGAGGTGGAGAGATAAGCCGTACCATTAAACAGAACTTAGTAGGGTGGGGGTGAGCTAGGAGAGGTGGAGAGATAAGCAGTACCATTAAACAGAACTTAGTAGGGTGGGGGCGAGCTAGGAGAGGTGGAGAGATAAGCAGTACCATTAAACAGAACTTAGTAGGGTGGGGGGGAGCTTAGTAGGAGCTAGGAGGTGGAGAGATAAGCAGTACCATTAAACAGAACTTAGTAGGGTGGGGGCGAGCTAGGAGAGGTGGAGAGATAAGCCGTACCATTAAACAGAACTTAGTAGGGTGGGGGGCGAGCATCAGAGCTAGGAGATGTGGAGAGATAAGCTATACCATTAAACAGAACTTAGTAGGGTGGGGGCGAGCAGCCGAGCTAGGAGATGTGGAGAGATAAGCTATACCATTAAACAGAACTTATGGTAGGAGGGTGGGAGGCAGTACCATTAAACAGAACTTAGTAGGGTGGGGGCGAGCTAGGAGAGGTGGAGAGATAAGCAGTACCATTAAACAGAACTTAGTAGGGTGGGGGCGAGCTAGGAGAGGTGGAGAGATAAGCAGTACCATTAAACAGAACTTAGTAGGGTGGGGGCGAGCTAGGAGAGGTGGAGAGATAAGCAGTACCATTAAACAGAACTTAGTAGGGTGGGGAGCGAGCTAGAGAGGTGGAGAGATAAGCAGTACCATTAAACAGAACTTAGTAGGGTGGGGGCGAGCTAGGAGAGGAGGTGGAGAGATAAGCAGTACCATTAAACAGAACTTAGTAGGGTGGGGGCGAGCAGCCCGAGCTAGGGATGTGGAGAGATAAGCTAGTACCATTAAACAGAACTTAGTAGGGTGGGGGAGCTAGGAGAGGTGGAGAGATAAGCAGTACCATTAAACAGAACTTAGTAGGGTGGGGGCGAGCTAGGAGAGGTGGAGAGATAAGCTAGTACCATTAAACAGAACTTAGTAGGGTGGGGGCGAGCTAGAGAGGTGGAGAGATAAGCAGTACCATTAAACAGAACTTAGTAGGGTGGGGGAGCAGTCAATGAGCTAGGAGAGGTGGAGAGATAATCCGTACCATTAAACAGAACTTAGTATGGTGGGGCGAGCTAGAGAGGTGGAGAGATAAGCAGTACCATTAAACAGAACTTAGTAGGGTGGGGGCGAGCTAGGAGAGGTGGAGAGATAAGCAGTACCATTAAACAGAACTTAGTAGGTGGGGGCGAGCTAGGAGAGGTGGAGAGATAAGCAGTACCATTAAACAGAACTTAGTAGGGTGGGGGCGAGCTAGGAGAGGTGGAGAGATAAGCAGTACCATTAAACAGAACTTAGTAGGGTGGGGGCGAGCTAGGAGAGGTGGAGAGATAAGCAGTACCATTAAACAGAACTTAGTAGGGTGGGGGCGAGCTAGAGAGGTGGAGAGATAAGCAGTACCATTAAACAGAACTTAGTAGGGTGGGGGCGAGCTAGGAGGTGGAGAGATAAGCAGTACCATTAAACAGAACTTAGTAGGGGGGGGAGCATGAGCTAGGAGAGTGGTGGAGAGATTTAGTACCATTAAACAGAACTTAGTAGGGTGGGGGCGAGCTAGGAGAGGTGGAGAGATAAGCAGTACCATTAAACAGAACTTAGTAGGGTGGGGGCGAGCTAGGAGAGGTGGAGAGATAAACAGTACCATTAAACAGAACTTAGTAGATAGGAGAGGTGGAGAGATAAGCAGTACCATTAAACAGAACTTAGTAGGGTGGGGGCGAGCTAGGAGAGGTGGAGAGATAAGCAGTACCATTAAACAGAACTTAGTAGGGTGGGGGCTGAGCTAGGAGAGGTGGGAGATAAGCAGTACCATTAAACAGAACTTAGTAGGGTGGGGGCGAGCTAGGAGAGGTGGAGAGATAAGCAGTACCATTAAACAGAACTTAGTAGGGTGGGGGCGAGCTAGGAGAGGTGGAGAGATAAGCAGTACCATTAAACAGAACTTAGTAGGGTGGGGCGAGCTAGGAGAGGTGGAGAGATAAGCAGTACCATTAAACAGAACTTAGTAGGGTGGGGGCGAGCTAGGAGAGGTGGAGAGATAAGCAGTACCATTAAACATAACTTAGTAGGGTGGGGGCGAGCAGTCGAGCTAGGAGAGGTGGAGAGATAAGCAGTACCATTAAACAGAACTTAGTAGGGTGGGGAGGGAGCAGCGAGCTAGGAGAGGTGGAGAGATAAGCTATACCATTAAACAGAACTTAGTAGGGTGGGGCGAGCTAGGGAGGTGGAGAGATAAGCAGTACCATTAAACAGAACTTAGTAGGGTGGGGGCGAGCTAGGAGAGGTGGAGAGATAAGCAGTACCATTAAACAGAACTTAGTAGGGTGGGGCGAGCTAGGAGAGGTGGAGAGATAAGCAGTACCATTAAACAGAACTTAGTAGGGTCCATGTCGAGCTAGGAGAGGTGGAGAGATAAGCAGTACCATTAAACAGAACTTAGTAGGGTGGGGGCGAGCTAGGAGAGGTGGAGAGATAAGCAGTACCATTAAACAGAACTTAGTAGGGTGGGGGTGAGCTAGGAGAGGTGGAGAGATAAGCAGTACCATTAAACAGAACTTAGTAGGGTGGGAGGCTGAGCTAGGAGAGGTGGAGAGATAAGCAGTACCATTAAACAGAACTTAGTAGGGTGGGGGCGAGCATGAGCTAGGAGAGGTGGAAGATAAGCAGTACCATTAAACAGAACTTAGTAGGGTGGGGGCGAGCTAGGAGAGGTGGAGAGATAAACAGTACCATTAAACAGAACTTAGTAGGTGGGGGCGAGCTAGGAGAGGTGGAGAGATAAGCAGTACCATTAAACAGAACTTAGTAGGGTGGGGGAGCTGAGCTAGGAGAGGTGGAGAGATAAGCGTACCATTAAACAGAACTTAGTAGGGTGGGGGCGAGAGCTAGGAGAGGTGGAGAGATAAGCAGTACCATTAAACAGAACTTAGTAGAGGTGGGGGCTGGCTAGGAGAGGTGGAGAGATAAGCTAGTACCATTAAACAGAACTTAGTAGGGTGGGAGCAGCTGAGCTAGGGAGAGGTGGAGAGATAAGCAGTACCATTAAACAGAACTTAGTAGGGTGGGGGCGAGCTAGGAGAGGTGGAGAGATAAGCAGTACCATTAAACAGAACTTAGTAGGGTGGGGGCGGAGCTAGAGAGGTGGAGAGATAAGCCGTACCATTAAACAGAACTTAGTAGGGTGGGGACGAGCTAGGAGGTGGAGAGATAAGCAGTACCATTAAACAGAACTTAGTAGGGTCCAGCAGCTGAGCTGGGAGAGGTGGAGAGATAAGCAACCATTAAAACAGAACTTAGTAGGGTGGGGGCATCCGAGCTAGGAGAGGTGGAGAGATAAGCAGTACCATTAAACAGAACTTAGTAGGGTGGGGGCGAGCTAGGAGAGGTGGAGAGATAAGAATACCATTAAACAGAACTTAGTAGGGTGGGGGCGAGCTAGGAGAGGTGGAGAGATAAGCAGTACCATTAAACAGAACTTAGTAGGATGGGGGCGAGCTAGGAGAGGTGGAGAGATAAGCAGTACCATTAAACAGAACTTAGTAGGGTGGGGGGCAGAGCTAGGAAGGTGGAGAGATAAGCAGTACCATTAAACAGAACTTAGTAGGGTGGGGGCGAGCTAGGAGAGGTGGAGAGATAAGCAGTACCATTAAACAGAACTTAGTAGGGTGGGGGCGAGCTAGGAGAGG